>NC_083444.1:2922370-3050117 GCF_020745735.1 Hemiscyllium ocellatum | reverse complement strand
CCCCCCCCCCCCCCCCCCCCCCCCCCCCCCCCTCTGGCTGTGCCGGTGTTGTAGACGATGACTCTTGGAGCCTGGTGACCTGTTACTGCCAGAAGCCGTTTGCAGGCAGGCCGATGATTGAGTGTAATCAGTGCAACACCTGGATCCACCTGTCCTGCGCTAAAATCCGCAAGTCTAAAGTCCCTGACGTCTTCTTCTGTGAGAGATGCCGAGATGGGAAGAAGGCAAACTCCAGTCGGAAGAAAGTTCCCTGAGGCTAAAGGTTCTGTCAGTAACTTGCCTGGATGAGGCAAATATAAACACAAACCGAGGAATGGGAACACACATGAAGGAAGCTGCAAGCTCATTGTAAGAAACCTTGGGTATCGGGGATCAGGGCTGGGAGGGGGGGCAGCGGGAAATGAAACCATCAGCAAATAATGTGAGGAACTCTTCACGTTGTGAGGTACTGGCCAAAGGTGACTGTGTCTATAGGGTGGATATGAAACCAGCTCAGGCTGTCTCTGCTGTCTTCCACCTCTGGCGGAGTGGGGTCTGGAAGATCCCACCCCCACCCCCCTCCCCTCCTCGTTGGGTTACAGGTTGGAGAAATGACCCTTACTCCCCAGCAGCTCCGATCTACCTGCAACTCACAAACAAGAAGCGAAGCTGTCTCGGCGTTTGGGAGGAGAGACCGTGTGGACCTGCTGGTGCCGAGCAGCCCCAGTTTGCAGCTGGACAGGATTGAGGTGGCTTTGCTGGGGCGAGAGAGAGAGAGTGTATTCTCCTGAACTGTGGTGGAGGGCCACGTGAACATGGAGATCTGATACCCCAGCAGCTGCTGCCATGTGATGGCAGGACTCAAATAAACCATTTCCTGTATTTGTGGACGTTTTGCTTCACTGTTCAGTTTGTCTTTTCTTTTTAAATCCCTGTTTTTAAAGAGGACCCTTGTGGTGGGACTGTGTCAGCAAGGTCCAGCACTCTGTCTTCTCTGAAGATTCGGGGCTCGATCCTCCTGCGCTCCTGGGCCTGTTTGCTTCCTCGCTCCGTGGTTTCCCCGAGGACAGTGACCGGGAACGTTTGTGTTTTGACTCCTTCCTGAGACACCGGAATGTCTCCAGGAAGCAAGTGCAAGACTGTCCAGTCAGAAGTTAGGTGTCTCTTTTAGCTGGGGGAGGGGGGTGGTGTTGTAAGTAGATTACAATGACAGTCTGTATCAGACTGTGTGCCACCCCCCAGCTGCCCGTTCACGTGGAGCAAGTACTTTCAGCTGGTCACAGAGGGGGGCACTGACTTTATTCTGACTCCTGTAGTGGAGGTCCTGGACATTGCCCAGGACCACCGTCTAGTTTTATACAACTGACTGTAGAGATTGCTGTTGGATCTGTTAAACTAGTGTGTTTGTGTTCCCATTTCAAATGCCTCAGGAGCCGCGTATTTTAAAAGCACTGAATCACGCAGAGATGTATGTTTGGAGAGAGCTGGGTGCTTAGTGATGTGATGGGGGCAGTGTTAGGAAATGTAGCCATTCCTCTGCTTGGCCATTCAGGCATTGCAATGTGTTACCAAGGTTTTAAATCATTAAACCAAGCACTAGCGGCTGAGATCTCTTCCCCCGACCTTCCTGGCCAGAAGTTTAGGATTGAGGTGGGTGGCTGATTCCTGAGGCTGTGCCTTGCTATGCTTGAGGACCAGTGCTCAGAATGGCTCTGCACTGCCCCCCCCCCCCCCCCCCCCCCCCCACCGCCAGAAATCACCCAGAATGGGTCCAGGAAAGGGTCACCTCCGGTCAGATAGCCCTCCTGCCCCACGTTAACCCCAGCTCCCGATGCGGTCATCATGGGCGGTGAGCACCTGACAAGGCCAGCCTGTCGGTAACGTCCCTTTGTTATAAATGTTCAGCCCGGTGGAAGCACTTCTGCTGAACGCGCCTCCATCTCGGCTGTGCGCTAAGAGGGGTTTAAAGGTCAGAAGGGATCCACTGTCGCTGTCCGATGTGTAGCTGTGCTGTAAGGATGGCCAGATAATGGGGCAGGAACAACAAACAGGCAAGAAGCAGATCAGTTTGAACGTTATACTCAGGACTCGATGTTTTGGAAAGTAATTGAAACAATAACTGTTGAAATTGTAGTGATGCACATCTTGTAAATATTTAAACCTTTTGCCTGTGCTGAACAAGGGGAGACTCCCAGCAATGTAGATACTCTGTGGCTTCTCTATGACTGCACTGTCACAGCTTTACCTGGGCGTGAGAGTGTGTGTGTGTGGAGGGTTGTCTGATCAAGCTGCCTGCCTTTTTATTGCTGTTTTGATGACTGAATGTAGCATTGAGTTTCGGACCACTTCCTGGAGCAGAGTGTGGTGCACTAACAGGGCACGTTCTGTGGATAAAGGCGATGTCCACCTGCGGCTGTGTGTCTGTCGAGAGCTGCCGCGGTTGTGTTACCCAAATGGGAACCTGGGCCACACCAGCACGGCACATTGCCCTGGTTTCAGTGCTCCCCCCCCCCATCCCGTGCCCTCACCGGTCTCGATAGTTTGAATTCAACTGAGGGTTTCCAGGGCCTGAATGGTGTCGAGTCCAGAGCGCAGAGTTAGTGCCCAAACTTGGACTGAAACCTATTTTTGCAAAAGTGAATGTAAATAAGTGTGTCAGATATTCAGAAGTCGGGGCGGGGGCTGTGGGAGAAGCAGATTTGAACAAACGATGTTTCATTTTTTTTTTGGAGAAAATAAAAACTGATTTGGTAACCAAGGCGTGTTTGTATTGTTACTGTCTGTTGTCACCTTCAGTTCTGGGCAGCCACTGCTTCATCGCTGACAGCGTACACACCGTGGCAGGGATCTGGTAGCAGCTTTCTATGGGCCCCCCCCCCCCTCCCTGAACATCTCGGGGCATTGTACCTCCCGTTCCATTTTCAGTTTCAGGAGCCAACTATGTGATGTGGATGTCGCTGGTAATGCCGAGCCCTAATGGATTTGGCTTCCTGTTTACCTTAACCTTTCCCTGCAACCCCCCTGCTTCCCCCAGCCAATACTGTGCCATAAGTACTCCAAATTTGCTTGACCTGTACATTATCCTCTGGCATTAATAAGGCACAAAACATTTCAGTACAATAAATTAGACTCGCTGATCACCATTGGTTAGTCAGTTAGTTAATTCTGTGTGATAGGTTTAAAAATGTGCTGCTATCTCTCCTTTCTCCCCCTCTAAGTGCCTCTCCATCAGCCTATCACAGCCCAGAAACAAACCCTTCAGTCCAACTGGTCCAGGCTGACCATAATCCCAAACTAAACTAGTCCCACCTTCCTGCTCCTGGCCCATATCCCTCCAAACCCTTCCTATTCATATACCCATCTAGATGTCTCTCACGTCTTGTAATTGTACCAGCCTCCTCCACTTCCTTTGGCAGCTCATTCCATACACGTACCACCCTCTGTGTAAAAATGTCCCTTTTAAATCTTTCCCCTCTCACCCTAAACGTATGCCCTCTAGTTCTGGACTCCCCCACCCCAGGGAAAAAGACCTCTACAAAGACATGTCATGGGATGACGGTCCTCCAGTGTTCATGTCAGTGTGACTGCAAAGTCAAGCTGCTCAGAATGGACCTTGTCACTTCTCCCTGAAAACGCCTTTCACAGGCGTGTGGGCGACAGTCGCTGTGTTCATGCGGAGAGTCCAGTTCAGTTTCTGCTCAATGGTAACCCTGAGAAAATGTTGACAGTGGGGGATTCAGTGATGATAATACCATTCAGTGATGATAATACCATTGAGTGTCGGGTGTGAGCTGGGGGCTTGGTGAGATGATCTATTATTGGTGATGGGTATTGCATGGTGCAGATATCACTTGCCACTTGTCAGCCCAATCCTAGATATTGTGCTGCGTTTGAGGAATTGGTAATGGTGCTGGACATGGTGCGATCATTGGTGAGCATCCCCACTTCGGACCTTATGCTGGAGGGAAGGTCATTGATGAAGCAGCTGAAGATGGTTGGGCCTAGGACACTACCCTGAGGGACTCCTGCAGAGATGTCCTGGAGCTGAGATGACTGACCCTCCAACCCACCACGATCGTCTTCCTACATCCCAGGTATGACCCAGTTTGCCCCCTGATCCCCAATCACTTCAGTTCTTGCTAGGGTGCTGCGATGCCAGTCAGTCGAATGGTGCCAAGGGCTGTCAGTTGCTTGGTGATAGCGTGGCTGCGTCGAGCGGGCAGATCTGTGACCAGAACAGCTTCGCCGTGCCAGGGAACGTCTTGGGAGGCGGCACGTAGTAAAGCGTTCTGTCAGATCTGGCCGTGTGATTGCGGGAGATCCCCGTATCCATCGCCCTCCTGCGACGGCCTGGGAGAGCTGACCGTCCTCCCGATGAAGATAATTGACCTGACCTGCCCGAGATGAAGGTTCACTGCTGTTTATTTATCTCTGCAGAAGGCGCGGAGCGGTGGGGAGCTAAAAATAGACTGAGGCACCCGAAGTGAGCCTAATATCTGGCTGCGGTTTGGAGACGTGATGATCGCTGTGATGGGAACAAGGACAGATCTTCCTGCACCAGGCCACTCTGCCCTTATCTGTCGCTTCTAATCGCTGACCTTGCCCACTGAAATGAGATCCAATTAGGCGCAAATTAAGGTGGGCCTGCAGGATGGATACTCAAATCGTCAAGAGAACGGAGCCCAGACAATTGACAAACTGTCAACACATGGCTATATTTATCCTGTTTCGTGCTGGGAGCCACATCAAGGCACTGAGCACCAACACACACACACGTCCCCGGGAGCTTTGAAAACGTTTTGTTCTGAAGGGCAGCACCCCTCCTTGTTTAAAAGCTCTCTCTTCCTGCAATTAAGTGTGCACTCAGGAGGCATCTGGGCAGGAGGCCGATTATAAATCACTCGGGACATTGGCAGCAAACAGGAATCTCCGAGGAGAACAAAAGAGAAGAAACTGAGGCATAGACTTGGGGTGTCTGCAAATTAGCCCCCGCCCAAGATACAGATCGCAGTGCGCCTTTGGGAGGGAGTCATTTAAACTGCTCGGAACAATCCGAGATGGAACAGATCTGGCAGGGCATTACCACCCATGGAGAGAGCGCGAGCGAGCTGTGCGTATGGTCCAGGAGGCTGGAGGCTTCCCCTTTCTCTCTCCAGCAGTTGCTTTCTCTCACTCCTTACAGTGTGGAAACAGGCCCTCCAAAGAGTAACCCACCCAGACCCAGACCCATTCAGCTACACTGTTATCCTAGCTTTACCCCTGACTAATGTACCTAACTGACACATCCCTGACCACTATGGAACAACTTAGCAAGGCCACTCCACTCTGACCTGCACATCTTTGGACTGTGGGAGGAAACTGGAGCACCCGGAGAAAACCCACACAGACTCAGGGAGAATGTGCAAACACCACACGGACAGTCTGCCCGAGGCTGGAATCGAACCTGGGTCCCTGGCGCTGTGCTAACCACTGAGCCACTGTGCTGCCAAGTGGCCAAATCAGATTCTGTACCTTCACCCAAATGGCTGCTCATGGTGTCCATGAGTATTTCACGGAAAGGTTTTGCATTTCCTGACCAGCTTCCTTGAACCCACGGGTCCCAAGATCATTGATGTACATGTTTCAAATGTGGGGACTGATGTAACGTGGGGATTGGCACATGCAGCAAGCTGCGACAGACACCAATGTGATTGTTAGTTCAGGGGTTACTATTGGTCCCCGGTCACCGGGAGAGAATTCACTCCAGCTCACCTTTGTTCTCACAGCCAGGGAATCTTTCACAGTCACTTGACCCTCCGACAGTGCGGCACTCCCTCAGTACTGACCCTCCGACAGTGCGGCGCTCCCTCAGCACTGACCCTCCGACAGTGCAGCACTCCCTAAGCACTGATCCTCCGATAGTGCCCACTCCCTCAGCACTGACCCTCCGACAGTGCAACACTCCTCAGCACTGACCCTCCGACAGTGCGGCACTCCCTAAGCACTGATCCTCCGATAGTGCGGCGCTCCCTCAGCACTGACCCTCCGACAGTGCGGCGCTCCCTCAGCACTGACCCTCCGACAGTGCGGCACTCCCTCAGCACTGACCCTCCGACAGTGAGGCGCTCCCTCAGTACTGACCCTCTGACAGTGCGGCACTCCCTCAGCACTGACCCTCCGACAGTGCGGCGCTCCCTTAGCACTGACCCTCTGACAGTACTCACTCCCTCAGCACTGATCCTCCGACAGTGCAGCACTCCCTCAGCACTAACCCTCCGACAGTGCGGCGCTCTCTCAGCACTGACCCTCTGACAGTGCGGCACTCCCTCAGCACTGACCCTCCGACAGTGCGGCGCTCCCTTAGCACTGACCCTCTGACAGTACTCACTCCCTCAGCACTGATCCTCCGACAGTGCAGCACTCCCTCAGCACTAACCTTCCGACAGTGCAGCACTCCCTCAGCACTAACCCTCCGACAGTGTTACACTCCCTCAGCACTGATCCTCCGACAGTGCAGCACTCCCTCAGCACTGATCCTCCGACAGTGCAGCACTCCCTCAGCACTGACCCTCTGACAGTGCAGCACTCCCTCAGCACTAACCTTCCGACAGTGTTACACTCCCTCAGCACTGACCCTCTGACAGTGCAGCACCCTCTCAGTGCTGATCCTTTGGCCCTGATTGGCTTCATACCCGTTCATATTGAATGTAATCCTTTTAGCAGAAGCCGTGAGTTTTGTGGTGAAGCTGTCTGAGCCGATTACATCTGCGGGGAGCAGGCTCCTGACCCCCTAGTGGCAGAGTCAGTGCTGACCCTCCATCAGCGGCTGTAGAAGCTTTAGATAACTCTGTAATGGCAGGGTGAGGAAGGACAAGTGAGCTATCTCCTAATTCCAGCAAATGAATCGTAGAATCTCTACAGTGCAAAAAGAGGCCATTTGGCCCATTGGCCCAGCACTCACCCTCTAAAAACCATCTCACCCAGACCCACTTCATTACTCCATCCCTATGATCCCACATTTCCCATGATTCACCCACCCTAACCAGCACATCCCTGGGCACTGTGGGACAATTTCCCATGGCCAATCCACCCTAACCAGCACATCCCTGGGCACTGTGGGACAATTCCCCATGGCCAATCCACCCTAACCTGCACATCCCTGGGCACTGTGGGACAATTTCCCATGGCCAATCCACCCTAACCTGCACATCCCTGGGCACTGTGGGACAATTCCCCATGGCCAACCCACCCTAACCTGCACATCCCTGGGCACTGTGGGACAATTCCCCATGGCCAATCCACCCTAACCTGCACACATTCGGACTGTGGAAGGAAACCCACGCAGACACGAGGAGAATGTGCAAACTCCACACAGACAGTCGCCTGAGTCTGGAATCGAACCCGGGTCCCTGCTGCTGTGAGGCAGCAGTGCTAACCACTGAGCCACCCTTACTGAGCTGTTCCCAGAGGTCAAACTGTGTTTGTGTAACATCATTCCAAGTTCTCGTGCCTTGGAAATGGCGAGTCAGCTGCCAGTGATGATCAGGAGCAGGCTTTCCTCTTCTGACCCCTCAAGACATTCTCTGTCATCCTGCCATTTCTGTCCACTGACCCCTTCCGCCTGCCCCCGTATTTGCCAACTTTTTGGATTTGAGAGGGCTATGGCAACTCCCCACTCCAGCCTCTCTGCAGGATGTGCTGGGGTTATGGAAGGTTTCATCGTTGAATTCTTAAACCTTCGCTTACCGACCTGTAAATCCTTCCAAAATGCCGGCAATGCTGTGGGATGGACACCCAGTCTTAAAGGACACCCGAGTGAACTGGAATGGGCTTTTATAACTTCCATAATCTTGACAGGGAGAGTCTGCTGGCCATTAAAATGGGTATCACAAATGGGTAAGCGACAATTGAATCACTGAAATGGTTCATTGGACTGACCTTACAGGGTATCAAGGACAATACCCGACTCCCACCAGGAATAAACAAAGAAACTTATTCATGATAAACAAATATATCCTTTAACAAGTGGCAAAACAGCTTGCTCACTACAATTATGCAAATTTAAATGACATCCCTGTTCAATCCAAACACACGCATGCGTGTGTGCACATACACACACACACACACTCACAAGGACAGAGCTCTGCAGAGGTATCAGTGGTGGGAAATGTGCAAAAAGGAACAATTTCCATGAATCAAAAATTCAAACCTGAACGAGGTGATTGTCTCACAGTTCTTTTGGCTTATCGCAGTGCAAAGCCTGAGACGATGCTCAAAATTAGTAGCCGGTCAGTTGGACCTAGGTCTTTGTTTGAGTAGGGAGTTCTTCCTTTCTAAGTCTGGTGAGTACTGACTTTTAAAAAAACTCAGCACGGGTGACAGAGAGAGAAATCAGCCTTCGCTCACTGGAATTCCTGAGGTCAGGGTCCAAACACACTTAAAGTCATAGAGATGTACAGTACGGAAACAGACCCTTCGGTCCAACCTGTCCATGCCGATCAGATATCCCAACCCAATCTTGTTCCACCTGCCAGCACCTGGCCCATATCCCTCCAAACCCTTCCTATTCATATACCCATCCAGATGCCTCTTAAATGTTGCAATTGTACCAGCCTCTGGCAGCTCATTCCATACACGTACCACCCTCTGTATGAAAAAGTTGCCCCTTAGGTCTCTTTTATATCTTTCCCCTCTCACCCTAAACCTATGCCCCTCTAGTTCTGGATTCCCCCACCCCAGGGAAAAGACTTTGTACATTTACCCTATCCATGCCCCTCATGATTTTATAAGCCTCTGTAAGGTCACCCCTCAGCCTCCGACGCTCCAGGGAAAACAGCCCCAGTCTGCTCAGCCTCTCCCTGTAGCTCAAATCCTCCAACCCTGGCAACATCCTTGTAAATCTTTTCTGAACCCTTTCAAGTTTCACAACATCTTTCCGATAGGAAGGAGACCAGAATTGCACGCAACATTCCAACAGTGGCCTAACCAATGTCCTGTATAGCGCAACATGACCTCCCAACTCCTGTACTCAATACTCTGATCAATAAAGGAAAGCATACCAAACGCCTTCTTCACTATCCTATCTACCTGTGACTCCACTTTCAAGGAACTATGAACCTGCATTCCAAGGTCTCTTTGTTCAGCAACACTCCCACTTCTCAGGTAAAGGGCAAATGAAGAATTCCAGAGGCTGTTGCTAGGCAGATTTGCAATCCTGAAAGCCAGTCTGTGTCTCGAGAATATCAAATACACCTGCTCCAAAGGTTATGTGATCTGTAACAAATAAAATTGTCCATTTCTCAATGTACTTGAGTACAGGTGACAATAAGCTTAAATCTAAACCAAACCTAAATCTCAGGCAATCTCTCCCTTTGCATTCATGGGACAGAGGGAGGTGGGCTACATCAGAATTGATCAACAATTGAACCCTGTAAAATGAATAGTGAAAGAGAACTCTCCTTCATGTTGACCTGGGTCGGGCCAGGTCAGAAACCAAAGAGGGTGTGGGGGGGGAGAGAGACAGGAGTTCTCGTCTTTTTGTCTGGCACTTTTGGGAGGGGTACATGTTTAATGTCTTATTATTTTGGTTTTGCTGATTTCGCACTCAGATTAAACGAAGAAAAATAACAAAAATTAAAATGAAAAGCAAGAAAAAAAACGTCTCCAGCTTGAACCCAGGTCAAACCCATTCGCGTGACTTCATAGAAAAGGATTTTCTTTTTTATAAATACCCCGCCCAGGTCAACCTTTATAAACCCCTCAGTAAAAAGGGACTTAACAGCAGAAGGTTCGCAATTCAATTGCAACGAAGGAGAGTAGCATTTGCAAACTAACCCCAGCGTTCGCGGAGCTGCTAAAGGTGAGACTGTTAATCTTTCCATGGCAACCTGGGAAGAATTGTTCGATTCTTGTGTTAATTCAATTCATTCCGAACGCATATTTGGTTTTTTTTAACGGTTTTTCTTCAGCCAGAGTTTACTGGTCCCCATCCCCATCAGATCATAGAATCCCTACCGGATGGAAACATGCCTTCCGGCCTGTTCAGTCTATACTGATCCCCCCCAACCCCAGCCAAAGAGGAGCATCCCACCCCTACCCTATAACCCTGCATTTCCCACGGCCAATCCACCCTAACCTGCACATCCCTGGGCACTATGGGACAATTTCCCACGGCCAATCCACCCTAACCTGCACATCCCTGGGCACTATGGGACAATTTCCCACGGCCAATCCACCCTAACCTGCACATCCCTGGACACTATGGGACAATTTCCCACGGCCAATACACCCTAACCTGCACATCTTTTGGGCAGCACGGTGGCTCAGTGGTTAGCACTGCTGCCTCACAGTGCCAGGGACCCGGGTTCAATTCCCACCTCGGGTGGCTCTCTGTGTGGAGTTTGCACGTTCTCCCTGTGCGGGTTTCCTCCGGGTGCTCCAGTTTCCTCCCACAATCCAAAGACATGCTGGTTAGGTGAATTGGCCATGCTAAATTGCCCGTAGTATTAGGTACGTTAGTCAGGGGTAAATGTAGAGGAATGGGTCTGGGGTAGGTTGCTCTTCGGAGGGTCGGTATGGACTTGTTGGGCTGAAGGGCCTGTTTCCATACTGTAGGTAATGTAATGTAATGTAATCTTTGGACTGTGGGAGGAAACCCACACAGACACGGGGAGAATGTGCAAACTCCGCACAGTCGCCTGAGGCGGGAATTGAACCCAGTTCCCTGGCGCTGTGAGGCAGCAGTGGACCCCATTGAGCCACCCGTAGCTGCAGACAGAACTGAAGGAGCTAACCACGGGGCACAGTTTTAAGGTCAGGGGATTTGAGGAAGAACGTTTTCTCCCAGCTGGTGGTGGGTATTTGGAGCTTAGCGTCTTAAAAAAAGTATTGGAGTTGGGAATCCTTCCCAAGACATCTAAGAAACACTCAGATGTGCAGCTGTAAGGCCCGAGGGGCATGGATAGGATAAATGGAAAATGGGACTAGGATTGATAGCACGATGGGCCGAAGGGCCTATTACCATGCTGTTAGGAGTCTATGAGATTGAATCAAGGCTGTCCAAGTTCCGAGGGGCTTTGGTTGAGGGAGGTCAGTGAGGGCTAGAGGTGACCCAGAGGATACTTTGTCAGAGAGTCCAAGGGAGGGGTGAGATTTTGCTTTCTTTTTGATACTGTGAGCAGTTGTGGTCAAGAACACGGGGTGCCTGAAAGTACATGGGAACAGGAACCTCCAGGAGGGGAGCCTGGAGATGTAGCTTGTAGGGAAAAAGCAACTCTCTCTCAGAATCACGGAACTGCTCTGGCACAGAGGGAGGCCATTTGGCCCACTGTGCTTGCACTGGGGTTCTGTTCCCCAGCACCAACCTCCTGCCTTCCCCCCCCCCCTCCCTCTCTACCCACTGTATATCCATCCTCAGTTGAACCTGCCTCCCATTGCACTTCCAGGCAGTGCATCTTTCTCACATCAACCCCGCACGTCTCCCCCTCTCTGCTTTGCCCAACCCCGCCATGATTTTGGGAACCTCTCTCTCGAATCTCCCTCTCAGCCTCCTCCTCCCCAGGGAGAGTGGTCCCAACCTCTTCGCTCCGTCTTCAATGCTCCAACTCCTCATTCCTTCAATACTTCTGATAAAAGGGGCTAGTCCAGACATGATGGACTGATGGGTCTCAATGTGTGCTGCAGACTCCCCCAATGGGCCCCACTCCTGTGCTCAGTGGACTTGGGTTGGTGTAAGATCCTGCTGCCGTTGTTAAAGGCAGCTGTTCAACAACAGTAGGCATCGTGGGCAAGCCCTTAGTTTTACTTGGCCCAGGTTAACGCTCAAGGCCCAGTGGGATGTTACCGGGATTGGGCCTACAGACAGTTCCCCTCTCTGCATTCTGCTACAGCCCTGGACGCTCTCTCCTGTGACAGATTTTGGGATCTTCCTTATTTTGAAATTTAAATCACTGGGGGAGGGGGGAGTGGCCCGAATTGGCTCCACAGTTGGATGGGAGTTATACTGTCACTCTCTAGAACATTAAGGGGTCACAAACACATCTTTCCCGTACAGATGTTCCTGAGTCAGGCCATCGCTCAGATCCTGCTCCTGCTCCTGCTCCTCCAGCCAAGCCCAGGGTTCGTACTGAACACAGTCCAGGCACAGGTACGTACAGAGAGGGACACAGATAGGGGGAGGCCGGGTGGGGAGTGACCGGGGGCAGAGAGTGACTGGGGAGAGGGATTGACGGGGCAGATGGCACACGGGGAGATGCTGAACAGTGGGAGTTACACCAAAGATGACAAGGCAATGGACAGAGAGAGACAGAGAACGACACAGAGCGATATATGGAGAAGGAAAGAGAGATAAATGGAGAAAGTGATGGAGAGAGAGAGAGGGATGGGGAAAGAGAGATAAATGGAGAGAGGGATGTGGAGAGAGGGATGGGGAGAGAGAGTGAGTGAGGTAGAGAAGGTGAAGGAGGGAGCTGTGTTTTGCTCTCGAACTGTTTTCTCTGCTGCTCATGACGGTGTCATTCTATGAGCAGGCCCCAGCTCCTTTGGATGTAGGTGACTCCAGGCCCAGGGTGCGATTTGCTGACGATGGCGATTACCTGGACACAGCCGGTTTCTCAGAGGCGGTGGGTGAACAGCGAGGGGCCAGAGCGTCCCTGCTTCCCAACTTTGGAAGGCCCCTGGATCGGATTTTCTCGGAGAAACGGCTGATCCACGGTGACCGCCCAGCTCCTCGGTGAGGCCCTCTCTCCTTCCCCATACCTCTCCTCTGCTCTGTCAGACCGCCAGGAGAATCTGCCCATGGCGGGAGGGGGCGCGGGGTTCCTCAGTATAACATCCCAACCCCATCCCCCCACTGAGAATCTCCAGCACAGAAACAGGCCATTTGGCCCATCTGTGCTGTCCCACTTGAGCACCGCCCATGTCATCACCCCACCCCGACCCCCACCACCATCCAGCCACTCCCCATGAGGGTGAGCTCCTTTATCTCCAGGGAACGGTGTTACACTGTTGGATTTATTCGGGACTGCCATACCTTGCCGTGATAAAGATAGGTGATAGAGGTGGGCGGCACGGTGGCACAGTGGTTAGCACTGCTGCCTCACAGCGCCTGAGACCCGGGTTCAATTCCCGACTCAGGCGACTAACTGTGTGGAGTTTGCACGTTCTCCCCGTGTCTGCGTGGGTTTCCTCCGGGTGCTCCGGTTTCCTCCCACAGTCCAAAGATGTGCGGGTCAGGTGAATTGGCCATGCTAAATTGCCCGTAGTGTTAGGTAAGGGGTAAATGTGGGGGTATGGGTGGGTTGCGCTTCGGCGGGTCGGTGTGGACTTGTTGGGCCGAAGGGCCTGTTTCCACACTGTAAATAATCTAATCTAAAAAAAAAAGGTCTACTGCACAAAAAGAGACCCTTCGGCCCACTGAGCCCCGTACTGGTCACTATTCCATTCACAGCACTGGACATCACAAGGACACATCCAAACCCTTCCTTGGTGTGGTGAGTGTTTATGCCTCTCCCACTCCTACAGAATTCCAGATTCCCCACCTCCCCCCCACCTCCCCACTAAACCCTCTGCTCCGTATCTTCAATCTACGCCCCCTGTTCATAGAGTCATAAAGATATACACACAGAGGTAGACCCTTCGGCCCAACTCGTCCATGCTGACCAGATATTCTAAATTAATCTAGTCCCATTTACCAGCACTTGGTCCATCTCCCTCCAAACCCTTCCTATTCATATACCCATCCAGATGCCTCTTAAATGTTGCAATTGTACCAGCCTCCACCACTTCCTCTGGCAGCTCATTCCATACACGTACCACCCTCTGTGTGAAAAGGTTGACCCTTAGGTCTCTTTTATATCTTTCCCCTCTCACCCTAAACCTATGCCCTCTAGTTCTGGACTCCCCGACCCCAGGGAAAAGACTTTGCCTATTCACCCTATCCATGTCCCTCATAATTTTGTAAACCTCTATAAGGTCACCCCTCAGCCTCCGACGCTCCAGGGAAAACAGCCCCAGCCTGTTCAGCCTCTCCCTGTAGCTCAGATCCTCTAACCCTGGTGACATCCTTGTAAATCTTTTCTGAACCCCTTCAAGTTTCACAACATCTTTCCGATAGGAAGGAGACCAGAATTGCACGCAATATTCCAACAGTGGCCTCACCAATGTCCTGTACAGCCACAACATGACCTCCCAACTCCTGTACTCAATGCAATCACCAATAAAGTCAGGCATACCAAACGCCTTCTTCATCACCCTGTCTACCTGGGACTCTAATTTCAAGATGGTCATTGATCCCAGCAAAAAGGGGGGAAATTCCTCTCTGTCTGCCCTATCGATGCACCTTGTAATTCTATACTCTCCCCTCTCAGTCTCCTCTGCTCCAGGGGAGCAACTAACTAACCCCACCGCCCCGTGGCCGAGCACTTCAGCGTCCCCTCCCCCACTCTGCCAGGGAGATGCAGGTCCTGGGCCTCCTCCACCACCGCTCCCTCACCACCCAGCGCTTGGAGGAAGAACGCCTCAACTTCTGTCTTGGGACCCTCCAACTCCAGGGCATCAATGTGGGTTTCACCACTGTCCTCATTTTCCCTCCTCCCACCTCATCCCTGAACCAACCCTCCAACTCGGCACTGCCCTCGTGACCTGTCCTACCTCTCAATCTTCCTTCCCACCTCTCCGCGCCACCCTCCTCTCTGACCTATCACCTTGACCCCCACCCCCATCCACCCATTGCACTCACAGCTACCTTCCCTCCAGCCCCACCCCCCTCCCATTTATCTCTCCACTCTCGAGACTCCCCGCCTCATTCCTGATGTCTTTGTCCAAAATGTCGACTCTCCTGCTCCTCGGATGCTGCCTGACCTGCTGCGTTTTTCCAGCACCGCACTCTCAACTCTGATCTCCAGCATCTGCAGTCCTCACTTTGGTCCGGGGGAAACCACTCCAGTCTGTCCAGTCCCTGGGATGAGGTAGTTTATGGAGGATGGGATACCGGCCTATGACAGTAAAATCTGAAGGGGCCGAAGGGGCGATGATAGGGGGAGGTAGTCCTGGTGCTGGCTTGGATGCACAGTTGGAAATTCATGGGGCAGGTCTGGAGTTGGGTGCTGGGGCTGGTGAACAATGAGGTTAAAAATAATGACTGCAGATGCTGGAAATCAGATTCTGGATTAGTGGTGCTGGAAGAGCACAGCAGTTCAGGCAGCATCCAACGAGCAGCGAAATCGACGTTTCGGGCAAAAGCCCTTCATCAGGAATAAAGGCAGAGAGCTGGAAGCATGGAGAGATAAGCTAGGGGAGGATGGGGTGGGGAGAGAGTAGCATAGAGTACAATGGGTGAGTGGGGGAGGAGATGAAGGTGATAGGTCAGGGAGGAGAGGGTGGAGTGGATAGGTGGGAAAGGAGCTAGGCAGGTCAGACAAGTCATGGGGACAGTGCAGAGCTGGAAGTTTGGAACTAGGGTGAGGTGGGGGAAGGGGAAATGAGGAAGCGGTTGAAGTCCACATTGATGCCCTGGGGTTGAAGTGTTCCGAGGCGGAAGATGAGGCGTTCTTCCTCCAAGCGTCTGGTGGTGAGGGAGCGGCGGTGAAGGAGGCCCAGGACCTCCATGTCCTCGGCAGAGTGGGAGGGGGAGTTGAAATGTTGGGCCACGGGGCGGGTGTGGTTGATTGGTGCGGGTTTGGAATCAGAGGGCCGGATGATGCTGGACATTTTGTTCATTCCTTTTGTGTTTCCTCAGGAGGAGAATATTGACCCCGCTGGATCACATTGGAGGCCCATCCTTATCCCACAGGAGGGTCTGGTTGGTGAGTTAATGCCCCCACTCCCTTCCCTGACCCCTCTTTGTACCCCCTTTCCTGGTTTCTCAGCTCCTGACGACCGGTCCTGTGCCAATACACTGAGATGGGATTGCACATTCTTTTCTCGAGATGGTCTCGATTAGATTAGATTAGATTACTTACAGTGTGGAAACAGGCCCTTCGGCCCAACCAGTCCACACCAACCCGCCGAAGCGTAACCCACCCATACCCCTACATTTACCCCTTACCTAACACTACGGGCAATTTAGCATGGCCAATTCACCTGACCCGCACATCTTTGGACTGTGGGAGGAAACCGGAGCACCCGGAGGAAACCCACGCAGACACGGGGAGAATGTGCAAACTCCACACAGTCAGTCGCCTGAGTCGGGAATTGAACCCGGGTCTCAGGCGCTGTGAGGCAGCAGTGCTAACCACTGTGCCACCGTGCCGCCCACCGTGTTACCTCGGTGGGTGAGGGGGCTCACAGAGTGATCCCACCCATCAACTGATGTGAGGGCTACATATCCCCACTCCACCAATCGACCCGAACACTCTCAGGGACGGGTGGGTGTGAGGTGGCCAGGGGAGTGAGGTGGGGGGTCAGTGAGGGTGGGAGGGCCAGAGCAAACATTACAAAGGGGAGATTGAATCAAAGAATCGGTCCAAAAGAAACTACCCAGAGTCAGGAAGGACACTGAGTGGAAGCGAATTGGCCGATGGGGCAGATGGTTAGAGTCCAAAAGGGATTCTAACAGAATGTTCCAAAGGGATTTCAATCAATTCTCAATATTGTGTAGGGTTTGGGGGAAAAGTTTGGGTGTTGGCAGGGGGGCTAATCAGAACTATTTCTGAAAAGGCACAATGGCATTGAATGGCCACTGTCTGGGTACTGTCCCAGCCAATCGCAGTGTGGGTAGGGTAGGGCTGCTGACCAGAGGGATGTGGGTACAGTTACAATATTCAAAAGACATTTGGATAAGTCCAGGAATGGGAAAGTTTTGGAGGGGTGTGGGCCAGGAGCAGGCAGGTGGGACTAGTTTAGATTGGGAGCGTGGGTTAGCACAGACTAGATGGACCGAAGGGTCTGTTTCCATGCTGGGTGACTCTATGAGATGTGGGGGTTCTACCTTTAAAATGGCACAAATAGTCAAGGTGGTTGATGGAATTATCCCTTTCCAACTGAAAGGACTCCAGATTTGCGATGCTGGAGTTAGACGCTGCAGTTATATAACAGCCCAGTTAGACCCAGTGTACTGTCATCAGATCAGGGCACCACGCCTTAGGAAGGATGAAGGGAGTTTGACACAGATTTACAAAGATGATACCATGACGTCAGGAGTTGTTATACAGATTAGGCCTTTATTCTGTAGAATTTAGAAGGCGATCTAATCAAGGTCTTCAAGGTATTAGAGTCAGAGTCATAGAGATGTACAGCATGGAAACAAACCCTTCAGTCCAACTCTTCCATGCTGACCAGATATCCTAAATTAATCTACTCCCATTTTCAGCACCCGGCCCACATCCCTCCTAACCCTTCCTATTCATATACCCATCCAGATGCCTTTTAAATGCTGTAATTGTACCAGCCTCCACCACTTCCTCTGGCAGCTCATTCCATACATGCACCACTCTCTGTGAGAAAAAGTTGTCCTTTCAGTCCCCTCTATATCTCTCCCCTCTCACCCCAAACCTATGCCATCAAGTTCTGGGCTCCCCCACCCCAGGGAAAAGACTTTGCCTATTTACCCTATCCATGCCCTTCATGATTTTATAAACCTCTATAAGGTCACCCCTCAGCCTCCGACACTCCAGGGAAAACAGCCCCAGCCTATTCAGCCTCTCCCTATAGCTCAAACCCTCCAACCCTGGTGACATCCTTGTAAGTCTTTTCTGAACCCTTTCAAGTTTCACAACACCCTTCCGATAGGAGGGAGATCAGAATTACATGTGATATTCCAACAGTGACCTAACCAATGTCCTGTACAGCTGCAACATGACCTCCCAACTCCTGTACTCAATACTCTGACCAATAAAGGAAAGCATACCAAACGCCTTCTTCACTATCCTATCTACCTGTGACTCCATTTTCAAGGAGCTATGAACCTGCACGCCAAGGTCTCTTTGTTCAGCAACACACTCACTATTATCATTAAGTGTATAAGTGTATAAGGCTTTGATTTGCCTTTCCGAAATGCAGCACCTTGCATTTATCTAAATTAAACTCCATCTGCCGCTCCTCAGTCCATTGGCCCATCTGATCAAGATTGCATTGTAATCTGAGGTAACCCTCTTCGCTGTGCACTACACCTCCAATGTTGGTGTCATCCGCAAACTTACTAACTATACCTCCTATGTTCACATCCAAATCAGTTTGATAAGCAGGGAAATACAGGAGTGTTAAAGATAAACTATTTCCATTGGTTGGGAATTCTAGATATCGGGAGAATAGTCTGAGAATAGAGATGTTAGGAAGCATTTCCACACACAAAGGTTTCAAATTCTCTTCCTCAAATGGCAGTGGATGCAAATGCAATAGGTAAATTTCAGTCTGAGACAGATTTTTATGAAGCAAGGCCTAAAGCAGGCCTGTGGGGTTAGATAACTCTTCAGACATGATACTATTGAGTCATAGAGTCACAGAGACGTACAGCACAGAAACAGACCCTTCGGTCCAACCCGTCCATGCCGATCAGATATCCCAACCCAATCTAGTCCCACCTGCCAGCACCCGGCCCATATCCCTCCAAAACCTTCCTATTCATATACCCATCCAAATGCCTCTTAATTGTCGCAATTGTACCAACCTCCACCACTTCCTCTGGCAGCTCATTCCATACACGTACCACCCTCTGTGTGAAAACGTTGCCCCTTAGGTCTCTTATATCTTTTCCCTCTCACCCTAAACCTATGCCCTCTAGTTCTGAACTCCCTGACCCCAGGGAAAAGACTTTGCCATTTACCTTATCCATGCCCCTCATAATTTTGTAAACCTCTATAAGGTCACCCCTCAGCCTCCGACGCTCCAGGGAAAACAGCCCCAGCCTGTTCAGCCTCTCTCTATAGCTCAAATCCTCCAACCCTGGAAACATCCTTGTAAATCTTTTCTGAACCCTTTCAAGTTTCACAACACCTTTCCGATAGGAAGGAGACCAGAATTGCACACAATATTCCAACAGTGGCCTAACCAACGTCCTATACAACCGTAACATGACCTCCCAACTCCTGTACTCAATACTCTGACCAATAAAGGAAAGCATACCAAACACCACCTTCACTATCCTATCTACCTGCGACTCCACTTTCAAGGAGCTATGAACCTGCACTCCAAGGTCTCTTTGTTCAGCAACACACCCTAGGACCTTACCATTAAGTGTATAAATCCTGCTAAGATTTGCTTTCCCAAAATGTAGCATCTTGCATTTATCAGAATTAAACTTTGCCCATATCCGGCCCATATCCCTCCAAACCCTCCAAATTCATATACCCATCCAGATGCCTTTTAAATGCTGTAATTGTACCAACCTCCACCACATCCTCTGGCAGCTCATTCCATACAGGTACCACCCTTAGTTCCGTTCTGAATCTTTCCCCTCTCACCTTAAACCTATGCCCTCTTGTTCTGGGCTCCACCAATGGGCCATCTCCTGTTGCTCTTGTACCTAAGCCTTTTCGTTTCAGGAACCTTCACTAACGTGGCACCTCTCTCCTCATTAGGATGATCCAGAGGCCGAGTGGGATTTGGATGGTGATGAACTGAACGAACGCTTGACTGATTGGGAATAAAAATGCCAATCAATAGCCAGCAGGGGATGAACCCTCTGTTTGGAAGAATTCTCAGCATCGCAAATACTAGGCACTTTTAAAACAAATATCCTGCTTTTCGCTTGTAATTAATGACTTGATTTGGAAGGGCGTGGTGTGGGGGGTTCTGTGGGTGAATTTGAGATACTGTCAATAGCCGAGCTAATGTTAGATTCTCTGTTATCTTGCTGTGAGTGTCATTCAAGTGGAATTCATTTTCTCCTGCACACAGAAAACCTCATGACAAAACCACAGATATATACACAGCATGCAACCAGGAAGGAATAACTTGCATTTCTGTAGCTTCTCAGGAACTCCGCAGTGATTTCACACTGCTCGATTCTCAGAACCATTATGACCAATTTTCAAATAGGAAGCTCTTGAAACCAGTGATGTGATAAATAGGGAGGGGATGGTTTTCCAGTGATGTTGGTTGAGGGATTATTGTTAGCTCAAGGTATTGAGCAAAATTCCCCCTTCCTCACCCCTCCACCTTCACTGCCTCACCCAGAACATCTGAGAATACCTAGCCAGCAAACTGTGGGGCTCCCTCAGCACTGACCCTCCGACAGTGCAGCACTCCCTCAGCATTGACCGTCCGACAGTGTGGCACTCCCTCAGCACTGATCTTCCGACAGTGTGGCGCTCTCTCAGCACTGACCCTCCGACAGTGCCCACTCCCTCAGCACTGACCCTCTAACAGTGCAGCACTCCCTCAACACTGACTCTCCGACAGTGCCCACTCCCTCAGCACTGACCCTCCAACAGTGCAGCACTCCCTCAACACTGACTCTCCGACAGTGCCCACTCCCTCAGCACTGACCCTCCGACAGTGCAGCACTACCTCAGTGATGACCCTCCGACAGTGCCCACTCCCTCAGCGCTGACCCTCCAACAGTGTTCCCTGCCTCAGCACTGACCCTCTGACAGTGCGGCGCTCCCTCAGCACTGACCCTACAACAGTGCGGCACTCCCTCAGCACTGACCCTCCGACAGTGCGGCGCTCCCTCAGCATTGCACTGTTAACCAATATGATGTTTCTGCCTTGGAGAATTGCATGGTATGCCCGGTAATTTTCTGTGTGCATCAAGTGGTTGACTGATTTTCGGTCCTGTGAGGGGCCCTGGCTATGCTTTCTGGCATTAAGGTGCTACATAAATGCAAGTTGTTGTGGAGGACGGGGGCTGAATCGGATTGACAGCTGTACCTGTCGGCCTGCGGTCTCTGGATGGGTTGGGAGTGGGTGTGTTCATCCTGGTGTCAGCTGTGACTAATATGAATGTTAATGTATGAATAAAGACCATAATCAGGTAATCTCTCTTTTCTGTTTGTAATGCTGATCCTCTCTGTCACACTCGGTGTGAAGTTATTGGGAATAGCGTGGACAGGAATGGTTACAGCGATGGGGGGAGACTGGAATGACAGGGAAGACGTGGGGAAGTTGCTGGGGAGAGGGAATTTATTTTAAAGCAAATATAAATTTAAATTTAAACTTTTACTGTCCTGTATAGCTTTACAAACGTATTAAACTTTGAAATGTTGCTGTCCGGGTTATGTCTGTGCAGAAAATAAGCTGAAAAGACCGCTTTCATCTTAATGTATCCACATTTATTGTAAATATTCAAGAATAAATGGGACTTTACTTTCAAAAAGACCGCGTCCCGCGACAGTCTCCGCCCCCAGGCACGGACCACGCCCACTGGTGGTGACCACGCCCTCAATGCTAACCCCGCCCCTTACGGTCGCGCACTCCCCGATACCAGCCCCGCCTCCCAGTCTAGCCCCCGCCCCGATATTAGCTCCGCCCCCCCAGTCTAGCCCCGCCCCGATCCTAACCCTGCCCCCAAACCTCGACCGTCCCCGCTCCTAATACCTCACCCCGTGATATTAGCCCCGCCCCCTCAAACTAACCCCGCCCCGTGCCCTGATATCTGACCCGCCCTGTTATACTAGCCCCGCCCCCTCATAACTGCCACAAACCTCGTTCCGCTCGTTCCCTGATACTAGCCCCGCCCCTTTATACCTGCTCCGCCTCCTCATAACCGCCCCGCCCCATGATACCAGCCCCGCCCCCGCCACAGCGCCGTCTCCTGACACCTGTCCCGCCGGATTATAATAACCCCGCCCCTTCATTCCAGCCCCGCCCCATCTCCTCACAGCTACCCCGTCGCGTGATACCAGCCCCGCCCCCGCCACAGCGCCGTCTCCTGACACCTGTCCCGCCGAATTATAATAGCCCCGCCTCCTCATAACCGCCCCGCCCCATGGTACCAGCCCCGCCCACGCCACAGCGCCGTCTCCTGATACCTGTCCCGCCGAATTATAATAGCCCCGCCCCCTCATAACCGCCCCGCCCCATGATACCAGCCCCGCCCCCGCCACAGCGACGTCTCCTGATACCTGTCCCGCCGAATTATAATAGCCCCGCCCCCTCATAACCGCCCCGCCCCTCGCGCAGGTGAGGCCTACGCTCAGGCTCGGAGTGAGAGGCCTCAGGCAGACACCGAGGGGTTGGTGCGGAGACAGCGAGGAAGCCGGCCCTGGGACACGGGAAGGAGCAGGAGCAGGAGCAGGAGCAGGAGCAGGGCCAGGGCCTCGGCGTCGGATCCACGGCAGGAACCCGCCCTTAGCCGGCAGCAACAGGTTTCCCCTCAGTGGACCCTGGGGAGCTGAGCCAGCCAGGGGGATACCAGCTACAAAAACAGCCCTGAAAGTAACTACAAACCTGGAGTTACCTGGAGAAGACAGCAGCCTCTGTGTGGACACAGAGAGAGAAATGTTTCCCAATCACCCCCCTCCTCCTCATTTACCTTCCACTGTCACTAATTCAACACTAACCAACTAACTAACTAACTAACTGTTAAACTACAGCTTGGCATCACTAACTAATCTTTCCTGAAGAAGGGCTCATGCCCGTAATGTCGACTCTCCTGCTCCTTGGATGCTGCGCCTTTCCAGCAACACATTTTCATCACTAACTAATCGCTCAACTAGTGGAACCGATCAAACTGCTGGAACCTAGCAAGTGACTGGAGTTTGTCACTAAACCTTTGGATCGAAGTAACCAATCATGAAATCACTGACAAATCAAAGGATTGGAACCATTTAGTTACTTTATTGTTGGAATTCTTCATTAAACTAGAATTAACCAAGCCAGTTTTTAGTGACAGTAACTATTCACTAACCTGCTGGGAGATATTATTGACTAACTTATCAAGCTGTTAAAATTAATTCTGAGTTATTAAGTTGTCGTAACTGATCAAACTCTGGTGACTAATCATGAATGATTGATCTCTTGATGCTGGAATGTGAATCAATAATCTACAGCAATAAAGTGCAAAATGGAATATAGCCAGTGACACTAACTTGCAGTGACTAACCAACCCTCAGCTGCAGTAACTTCTTGAAATGTAGTAACCCAATCAAGAAAATACTAACTTCAGTAACTCCAACTGAATGCCAGTAACTGAGCATTTGGTCACTTAACTATGCATTAACCTAACCTTACTATAAACTACAGGAAACATAACTGACTGAATTGTTATTAGTGTTGGTGACCCCTTCGGTCTTTCAGGTCATTTGACTGAGACTAGGGTGGTGAGTTCTGTGAAGTTGATACAGGCTATCTGATCAGTATTGATTGGACAGACTGTCACCATGCAATGAGCCCTCACCTTCCTGTTAATCCCTTGGTGGCTATCAGGACTTGATGGAGGATGGGGAGATGGGACAGAATCGAGTCCAAGACGGTAAGAATTTAACTTTAAATCGACAACAAAGATTTGCAGGGAATCTTGGGATCGGTGGATGAAGTTCAATACAAACCAACTATTTCATTTAAAATGTTTTTACTCATTAACAATGACATGTATTTATGTAGCTGTCAACATAGTAAAGCTTCCCATTTAGAGACAGCAAGACAAGAGGTTGATTTTCTAAGGAAAGTATCTAAAGAAAGAGAGAGAGTTCCAGAGCCTGGGGGCCAGACAGCTGAAAGCACGGCCCGCCATGGGGGAGCGATGGGAATCGGGGAATGGTCAAGTCGCTGGAATTGGAGGGGGTTACAGAGGGAGGCAGGGGTGTAGGGGCTGGAGGAGGTGACGGAGGTAGGGAGGGAGGGGATGTAGGGGCTGGAGGAGGTGACGGAGATAGGGAGGGAGGGGGGTGTAGGGGCTGGAGGAGGTGACGGAGATAGGGAGGGAGGGGGGGTGTAGGGGCTGGAGGAGGTGACGGCGATTGGGAGGGAGGGGGGTGTAGGGGCTGGAGGAGGTGACGGAGATTGGGAGGGAGGGGGGTGTAGGGGCTGGAGGAGGTGACGGCGATTGGGAGGGAGGGGGGTGTAGGGGCTGGAGGAGGTGACGGAGGTAGGGAGGGAGGGGGGTGTAGGGGCTGGAGGAGGTGACGGAGATTGGGAGGGAGGGGGTGTAGGGGCTGGAGGAGGTGACGGAGATTGGGAGGGAGGGGGGTGTAGGGGCTGGAGGAGGTGATGGAGGGAGGGAGGGAGGTGTAGGGGCTGGAGGAGGTGACGGAGGTAGGGAGGGAGGTGTAGGGGCTGGAGGTGGTGACGGAGATTGGGAGGGAGGGGGGTGTAGGGGCTGGAGGAGGTGACGGCGATTGGGAGGGAGGGGGGTGTAGGGGCTGGAGGAGGTGACGGAGGTAGGGAGGGAGGGGGGTGTAGGGGCTGGAGGAGGTGACGGCGATTGGGAGGGAGGGGGGTGTAGGGGCTGGAGGAGGTGACGGCGATTGGGAGGGAGGGGGGTGTAGGGGCTGGAGGAGGTGACGGAGATTGGGAGGGAGGGGGGTGTAGGGGCTGGAGGAGGTGACGGCGATTGGGAGGGAGGGGGGTGTAGGGGCTGGAGGAGGTGACGGAGGTAGGGAGGGAGGGGGGTGTAGGGGCTGGAGAAGGTGACGGAGATTGGGAGGGAGGGGGGTGTAGGGGCTGGAGGAGGTGATGGAGGGAGGGAGGGAGGGGGGGTGTAGGGGCTGGAGGAGGTGACGGAGGTAGGGAGGGAGGTGTAGGGGCTGGAGGTGGTGACGGAGATTGGGAGGGAGGGGGGTGTAGGGGCTGGAGGAGGTGACGGAGATTGGGAGGGAGGGGGGTGTAGGGGCTGGAGAAGGTGACGGAGATTGGGAGGGAGGGGGGTGTAGGGGCTGGAGGAGGTGACGGAGATTGGGAGGGAGGGGGGTGTAGGGGCTGGAGGAGGTGACGGAGGTAGGGAGGGAGGTGTAGGGGCTGGAGGTGGTGACGGAGATTGGGAGGGAGGGCGGTGTAGGGGCTGGAGGAGGTGACGGAGATTGGGAGGGAGGGGGGTGTAGGGGCTGGAGGAGGTGACGGAGATAGGGAGGGAGGGGGTGTAGGGGCTGGAGGAGGTGACGGAGATTGGGAGGGAGGGGGGTGTAGGGGCTGGAGGAGGTGACGGAGGTAGGGAGGGAGGTGTAGGGGCTGGAGGTGGTGACGGAGATTGGGAGGGAGGGCGGTGTAGGGGCTGGAGGAGGTGACGGAGATAGGGAGGGAGGGGGGTGTAGGGGCTGGAGGAGGTGACGGAGATTGGGAGGGAGGGGGTGTAGGGGCTGGAGGAGGTGACGGCGATTGGGAGGGAGGGGGGTGTAGGGGCTGGAGGAGGTGACGGAGGTAGGGAGGGAGGTGTAGGGGCTGGAGGTGGTGACGGAGATTGGGAGGGAGGGGGGTGTAGGGGCTGGAGGAGGTGACGGAGATTGGGAGGGAGGGGGGGTGTAGGGGCTGGAGGAGGTGACGGAGGTAGGGAGGGAGGGAGGTGTAGGGGCTGGAGGAGGTGACGGAGATTGGGAGGGAGGGGGGTGTAGGGGCTGGAGGAGGTGACGGAGGTAGGGAGGGAGGGGGGTGTAGGGGCTGGAGGAGGTGACGGAGGTAGGGAGGGAGGGGGGTGTAGGGGCTGGAGGAGGTGACGGAGGTAGGGAGGGAGGGGGGTGTAGGGGCTGGAGGAGGTGACGGAGGTAGGGAGGGAGGGGGGTGTAGGGGCTGGAGGAGGTGACGGAGGTAGGGAGGGAGGGGGGTGTAGGGGCTGGAGGAGGTGACGGAGGTAGGGAGGGAGGGGGGTGTAGGGGCTGGAGGAGGTGACGGAGGGAGGGAGGGGGGTGTAGGGGCTGGAGGAGGTGACGGAGGGAGGGAGGGGGGTGTAGGGGCTGGAGGAGGTGACGGAGGTAGGGAGGGAGGGAGGTGACGGAGGTAGGGGCTGGAGGAGGTGACGGAGATAGGGAGGGAGGGGGGTGTAGGGGCTGGAGGAGGTGACGGAGGGAGGGAGGGAGGGGGGTGTAGGGGCTGGAGGAGGTGACGGAGGGAGGGAGGGAGGGGGGTGTAGGGGCTGGAGGAGGTGACGGAGGGAGGGGGGTGTAGGGGCTGGAGGAGGTGACGGAGGGAGGGGGGGGGGGGGGGAGGGAGGGGGGTGTAGGGGCTGGAGGAGGTGACGGAGGGAGGGGGGGGGGGGGGATATTTGAAAACAGCGTTGAGAAACTGAAGGTTTCTTCCCTGTTGCTGACTGTAGTTGAGCTGTAGTTGAGCTGTTGTGTTGCTCGGTGCTTCCCTGTCAGGATGGGGGGGGGGGGGGGGGGGGGGCGTGATTGTTTGAATGAGCTGTGACCGGAGGGGTCACCCTCCTCAGGCCTGTGCTGCGATCTACCTTTGTGTTGACTTCCAGAAGCTGAACCTGAATTCCAGCATTAGTCCATTCCTGTCTTTTCCACTTGCAGTGTGCCAAAAATTCCAGGTCCTGGAAGATCAAACAGTGGCCCATGTGCTCCAGGAGCAAGAGAGTGAGTATGGGGTTGTGTGCAGACTGAGATGTGTACGTCTACCTGTCTCTGTGCCTGCCTGTGTTGTCTTGCTGTATATTAGTGCCTGGGTATGCCTGTATCAGAGCTGAAAATGTGTTGCTGGAAAAGCGCAGCAGGTCAGGCAGTATCCAAGGAACAGGGGATTCGACGTTTCAGGCATAAGCCCTTCATCAGGACTGCCTGTATCAGATCACTCTTATCTCCTCTTCCTGTCTGTGCCTATGCAGGCAATCTGTGTGCCTGTATCGGTTATGCCTGTGATGAGGTCAGTGCATGTTTGCGTTTCCACCTGTTTATGCCTGTATCAATGTACAGGAGTGACACGCCTGTATCAGCATGCATCATCGTTGACGCCACTGTCGTATTTAGGCCTGTATTGTGGGTGTGGTGGAATGTGGGTGTGTATTGATGCCTGTGTCAGGGTGTGGATACTTGAGGGTGTGATTAATGCTTGTATTGAGGTGTGTGTGTTTGTGCTGGTGTTCATGCCTGTTTTGGGGGCTGGGAGAGTGCGGGACTGTGAATGTACACGGAGTTGGGGTCTGTGTTGGGGAGTGCCTGTTTCGAAGTATGAGTGTCTGTGTGGTTACGTCTGTAGTCGGGTGTAGGTGTCTCTGCCTGGATCAGTGTGTGTGGCTGGTTATGTCTGGGTCTGGGGGTGAATCTGGGTGTGTGTCTGTCTATCTGTCTGTTTCAGTAATCTCAGTGATTTACTTCCCTCTCTGAATCCTATTGCAGTTCAGCAGCATCTCTCTGCCAACAAGCTGAAGAGCCAGGGGGTTCGCCACAATCTCGAGCTGGCAAGAAAACTGCAGGAGCAGGAGGATGAGAGGAGCAGGCAACTCCGATGGAAGCTGCACAAATACATGTGAGACTTGGGCAATGGAGAGAGGAGGGAACAGCACAGGGAGGGAGGGACAGGGCCATTGCTGACTGCAGACACCAGGCTCTGCTTCCTCCCTGTATTGAGTAGCCATGGCCGCGCTATGACTCAGTCAGCACGAGGAACAAACCCTGCACAATCCAGGGGCCTTTTGAACTCGGTTGTCTTCCTGTGCTCCCACTTGTTCCTCCTCCTCCGGTGGGAAGGAAGAGGCCAGTCAGCCCATTAGGGCCTTCCTCAAGATTCTGATTCCTTAAAATTCAATTATTGACACCTCCCCCCCCCTCCCCCCCACACCCCCCCCCCCACACCCCCTCCCTATCTCTGTAACCCCCTCCAGACCCTACACCTCCTCCCTATCTCTGTAACCCCCTCCAGCCCCTACATCCACCTCCCTATCTCTGTAACCCCCTCCAGCCCCTACATCCACCTCCCTATCTCTGTGACCCCCTCCAGCCCCTACACCCCCTCCCTATCTCTGTAACTCTCCAGCCCCTACACCCCCTCCCTATCTCTGTAACCCCCTCCAGCCCCTACACCCCCTCCCTATCTCTGTAACCCCCTCCAGCCTCTACACCCCTCCCTATCTCTGTAACCCCCTCCACCCCCTCCCTATCTCTGTAACCCCCCCAGCCCCTACACCCCCTCCCTATCTCTGTAACCCCCTCCACCCCCTCCCTATCTCTGTAACCCCCTCCAGCCCCTACACCCCCTCCCTATCTCTGTAACCCCCTCCCTATCTCTGTAACCCCCTTCAATTCCAGCCCCTTGACCATCCTGTGATTCCCATCGCTCCCCCATTGTGGGGCTGTGCCTTCAGCTGCCGGGTTCTGGGATTCTCCTTGTGAAACCTGCATGTTGATTGGTCGAACCAGCTCAGTCAGGGTAGCTTTGGGGAGGAGCTCATTGAGTGCGCCTGTGACAGTTTTCTTGAAGAGTATGTAATGGAACCGATGAAGCAAGCTTTCCCAGATCTGGTCCTGTGTCATGCGGCGGGAATAATTATTACAGTAAGGGATCTTCTTGGATGGCGCGATCACAGTATGATTGAATTTAGAATACAGATGGAGAGCGTGACGATAAAAATCCAATACCAAGGTCCTGTGCTTAAACAAGGGGCACCGCATTAGAATGAGGGAGGTCTTGGCTAAAGTAGACTGGAAAGAAAGATTTTGTGGAGGAATAGTTGACGAGCAGTGGAGGACTTTCCAAGTATTTTTTCAAAGTGCTCGGCAAAAGTATATTCCAGTGAAAAGGAAGGAGTGTAAGAAAAGGGATAATCTGCCACGGGTGGTGAAGGAAACAAGGGAGACTATCAAAGTGCGAGAGGAAGCAGATACAGTGGCCAAGATCAGTGGAAAACGAGAAGGTTGGGAAAACTTTAAAGGTCAACAGAAAGCCACAAAAACGGCTATAAAGAAAAGTAAGATCCAACATGAGGAAAAAAAACTAGCACCGAATTATAAAGACCGATCGCAAAAGTTATATATAAAAACATGAAGAGTGGTGAAAGTAAATGGGGCGGCACTGCGGCTCAGTGGTTAGCACTGCTGCCTCACAGCGCCAGGGGACCCAGGTTCAATCCCTGCCTCAGGCGACTGACTGTGTGGAGTTTGCACGTTCTCCCCGTGTCTGCGTGGGTTTCCTCTGGGTGCTCCGGTTTCCTCCCACAATCACAAAGATGTGCAGGTCAGGGTGGAGTGGCCTTGGGCAATTGTCACATAGTGTTAGGTGAAGGGGCAAATGTAGGGGTATGGGTCTGGGTGCGTTGCTTTTTGGAGAGTCAGTGTGGACTTGTTGGGCTGAAGGGCCTGTTTCCACACTGTAGGGAATCTAATCTAATCTAATCTAAATGTTGGTCCGTTAGAGGATGAGAAAGTGCAGTTAGTTATGGGATATGATGAAATGGCTGAGGTATTGAACAGGTGCTTTGCATCGGTCTTCACAGTGGAGGATACTAATAACATGCCAGTAAGTGATGAAGAGATTAAGGTAGATGAGGACCTGGAAATAATCATTATTTCGAAAGAGCTAGTGTTGGATAAGCTAATGGATCTGAGGATAGATAAATCTCCTAGCCCTGATGGAATGCATCCCAGGGTATGAAAAGAAATGGCAGGAGAAATAGCAGATGGACTGGTGGTAATTTTCCAACATTCACTGGACTCTGGGGCAGTTCCAACAGATTGGAAAATAGCAAATGTGACACCACTGTTTAAAAGGAAAGGAGACAAAACGTGGGGAATTATTGACCAGTGAGCTTAACATCTGTAGTGGGGAAGATGCTTGAGTCTATTATCAAGGAAGAACTAGCAAGGCATCTCAATAAAAATTGTCCCATTATACAGATGCCACATAGGTTCATGAGGGCAGGTCATGCTTCACAAAACTTTTGGAATTCTATGAAGACATTTCAAGCAAGGTGGCTAACCAGTGGAGGTGGTGTACCTAGATTTCCAAAAGGCCTTTGACAAGGTGCCACACATAAAGCTGCTGCATAAGATAACGGTGCATGGTGCTAGGGATAGAATATTAGCGTGATAGAGGATTGGTTGACTGACGGAAAGCAAAGAGTGGGGATAAATGAGTGCGATCCTGGATGGCAATCAATCAGTTACTAGTGGTGTGCCTCAGGGATCGGTGTTGGGACCACGATTATTTATAAGTTATATAGATGATTTGGAATTGGGGACCACACATACGGTGTCAAAATTTGTCGATGACATGAAGACGCGTGGCAGAGCAAAGTGTGCAGGGGACTGTGAAACTTTGTACAGGAACATAGATATATTGAGTGAGTGGGCAAAGGTCTGGCAGATGGAATACAACGTTAGTAAATGTGAAGTCATACTTTTTGGTAGGGGTAACAGTAAAACAGATTATTACTTGAATGGTAAAACTTTGCAGCATGCTGCTGTGCAGAGGGACCTGGGTGTCCTTGTGCATGTACCACAGAAGGTTGGTCTGCAGATACAACAAGTAATTAGGAAGACAAATGGAATTTTGTCCTTCATTGCTAAAGGGGTTGAGTTTAAAAGCAGAGAGGTAATGTTACAGCTGTACAAGGTGCTGGTCAGGCCACACCTAGAGTTCGCTGTGCAGATTTGGTCTCCTTACTTGAGAAATGATGTACTGGTGCTGGAGAAGGTGCAGAGAGGGGGTTCACTAGGTTGATTCTGGGAGCTGAGGGGGTTGGCTTATGAGGAGAGGTTGAGCAGACTGGGATTATATTCATTGGAATTCATGGTGGCACAGTGGTTAGCACTGCTGCCTCACAGCGCCACAGACCCGGGTTCAATTCCCGCCTCGGGTGACTGTCTTTGTGGAGTTTGCGCGTTCTCCCCGTGTCTGCGTGGGTTTCGTCTGGCTTACTCCTACAGTCCAAAAATGTGCAGGTTAGGTCACTTGGTCACGCTAAATTGCCCTAGTGTTAGGTATAGGGGTATGGGTGAGTTGCTCTTCAGAGGGACTTGGTGGGCCAAGGGGCCTGTAAGTAATCTAATCTAATCTAAAAATGAGGGGGAATCTTACAGAAACATATAAAATTATGAAGGGAATCGATAAGGTAGGAGTAGAGAAGCAGTGAAACTAGGGCAATTGCCTCCAGATTCAAGGGAGCAGATTTCAGATTGAATTGAGAAGGAACATACTCACCCAGAGAGTTCCTTGCCCAGTGAAGTCGTTGAACCCTACTTCAGTAAATGTTTTTAAAGCTAAGGTAGATTTTTATTTTGAACAATAAAGGAGTGAAGGGATATGGTGAGAGGGCGGGTAAGTGGAGCTGAGGCCATGAAGAGATCGACCATGATCTTATGAAATGGGGGAGCAGGTTGGAAGGGCCAGACGGCCTACTCCTGCTCCTGGATTTTATGTCAGGATGGTGCGTGTTTCGGAGCGGAGCTCTCAGGGAGTGCCGTTCCCACGGATCTGCTGCCCACGTCCTTCGAGACGGAAGTGGTGATGGGTTTGGAAGGAGCCTTGGTGACTTTCTACAGTGGTCACCCGGGAAACAGCACACAGCCCTTCCACTGTGAGGGGCACAGCGATCTCCCTCGAGCTCAGTGTCGTCTCTGTGGGCCATGAGGGAATTTTAACCCATGCCTTTTTCCCTGGACAGTCAGAACTTGGAGAGTGATTATCCCCAGACAATCCAGGAGGAACAACAGCAAAAGGAAACCGGACACCATCGGAGGCTCCTGCACACAGAGGGGAGATTATCAGCAGCCACTGGGGCCGGAGTGCTCGAGGTCAGACTCTAGAATTCTGTAGCACCATCCCCAACTTCAGGACATGTCAACATCGGCAATATCAGCAGCCTGTTTGTGTATGGCTGAATCCCAAAGATTCTGGTGTGCCCATGAACCTGTTCACCTGTTTTTAGGACAATTAGCTAAAGAGTCAATGGTTAGCCCCAGGTCGTGGGTGTAAACTCACCAGCCCTTCCTCAATAGTGCCTTCAGATCTTCAACGCTCACCTCGGAAAGAGGACCTCACCCCAGGGTCATGTTCACATCTGACAAACAGCTGCTCCGACAGTGCGGCGCTCGCTCGGCGCCGACCCTCCGACAGTGCGGCGCTCCCTCGGCGCCGACCCTCCGACAGTGCAGCGCTCGCTCGGCGCCGACCCTCCGACAGTGCGGCGCTCACTCAGCGTCGACCCTCCGACAGTGCGGCGCTCCCTCGGCGCCGACCCTCCAACAGTGCGGCGCTCCCTCCGTGCTGACCCCATATTCTGAACGTGTACACAGTATGATCCTCTGGTCGTGGTGTGTTACCTCAGTCTGACACTGGGACAGTCTGTCTGGATTTGTGCTCGGGTCCCTGGAATGCACCTTGAACACACAGCCTTTTGGGGCATGTGCAGAGTCACTCCCAGCTCATAATGTTTTGGCAAGGATTGACCATGTGTTCTCCCTGAGCACCTGCTGGGCTTGTCTATGTGATAGACAGTGCTGGTGCGAGAGGACAGGACCAGATTATACCTTCCTATCGCTGTCCCAGTGAGCCCTGGGTTAGGGAGGATTCCTGATCACTGTCCCAGTGAGCCCTGGGTTATGGGGGATTCCTGATCACTGTCCCAGTGAGCCCTGGGTTAGGGAGGATTCCTGATCCCTGTCCCAGTGAGGCCTGGGTTAGGGAGGGTTCCTGATCACTGTCCCAGTGAGCCCTGGGTTAGGGAGGATTCCTGATCACTGTCCCAGTGAGCCCTGGGTTAGGGAGGATTCCTGATCACTGTCCCAGTGAGCCCTGGGTTAGGGAGGATTCCTGCTCCTGCTCCTGCTCCTCACTGGTGGTTGGATTCAGGGTGAGAGATCACTCTGGTTTTAAACTCTGCTCCTTGGTCTGCAGGTGAGCAGCAGCAGGTCACGAAGGTTGGAGAGGAGAGAGAGGGGCCGACGTAGCGAGGATGCTGAGGATCGGAAGGAGTCTACGACAGGGACCAGCGATGACGGTAACTAACGTTCCCCGGTCACCCTGCAGGCTCCCGGTTTAATGGGGAATGGGGGGGGTGGGATCCCTCAACGTCACTTGGCCCCTTATAATTTCCAAACCTTTGGAGGACGAGGGTGGGTTTCAGGAATAACTCTCTCTCCTTATCTCTCCTGTCTGCCAGGTTCACTGGATCACTGGGATCACCCTATGCGGCGGGAATTTCCCCGGCACGGTCGGCCGCGGTCGCGCCAGCCCCTCGTGTGGAGTGAGTTGGAGGCCATTGCTGGATGGTCCGAGGGGGATGGCTGCCCCGATGGGGGTTGGGAGCGTGGAGCAGGGGAGAGGGGCCACGACGTTTCTCATCGGGACCAGGAGCAACTGGGGAGCGGCCCGTTTCCGGGGCGCACCCTGGGTCATGTCGGTGGGGTCTTCCAGACCCTCAGTGAGGATGTTCCTGGATCCAGGCCAATGCCCCATCCCAAGAGGACTGACGGGCTCCAGGCAGCAGAAAGAGCCAGGGAAGGAGCCGGTCGGAAGCGGGAACACCATTCGGAACGAGTGGGCGAGGGGTCCGATTCCTCCAGGATTCTCCCCATCTCCCGTCCCAGAGCAGGTCCCGACCACACTGGGAGGGGCGCCTCCGATTCTGAGTCGCATTCGAGGCGTCGGAAGCACAATCGGATCCCCGGGGAGATCCGGTCCCGGGCCAGATCCGCGGATGGCCGTCCGGCTCGGTGCGGAAGGAGCCCGGAACCCCTCCGCCACCACGCTCCAGGCCGGGGGGGTACCAGGACATCGGCTCCCCCGCGGGATCGTCTCGGCCATTTGGTTACCGGACCTGGAGCCAATCACCTCGACCCTCCCCGAGATCCCACGGAGCGGGAGGGGAGCCGGCAGGAAGCGAATGGGCATCAGCCATTGGCTGCTCGAGACAGGAAGAGGCAGAGCCGTCATCCACTGGTTGCCGATGACCAGCAAACTCGCCAACCATTGGCTGTCAGTCAGAAGCATGCCCCTCAACCATTGGTCACCGGTGAAAGCCCCACCCATTACCCACCGCGCACCAAAGTCAAAGCCAAACAGGTCCATTTCTTATTGGATGCTGATGAGAGGGTCAAGCCTGTCCATTGCCTAGAGGCCAGCAAGCCAAAACCGGTCCAACGGCCAGTGGATCTGAAGAGGATGGATGCCCATTGGCTGATTGCCAGCAAGCAAAAGCAGCTCCAGCCCCCATTGGCTGTTGGAGAGAAGGGAAAGCATGCCCAAATCCCATTGGCTGTCAAAGAGAGGAAACGCCCATTACACTCCACGTTGGCCAATAGAAACCATCTCCAGTACCGCCTGGGTACCAAAGAGGCAGATGCCATCATTGATTACGTCTTGGATAAACGGGAAGGAAAGGATCTGGGTTCCCCAAAACAGCTCAGCCAATCACCTCCCGCCTTCCGAGGGAATCCCTCTCCGGAAACAGACCAAGGGGATCCCGTCAGAGTCTCACCCAACAACCGACAGACCTTACCTTCCCCATTGGTTGGTGATTCCCGTGAGGATCCCAGGGCACCAGCTGGTCTGGGTGCACAGAGAGATCCCGCCAGGAATTCCAGCGGCGGTCGGTGCCAGGTGACACCCCGACCTCACCCAGCGGGCACTCACCGGAGAGAGGGACCATCACCAAGGCTGGCCCCCCACTGGCAGGAGTCTCCCTCGGTACGAGACCGCGTGGACAGGGCCAGAGGGAGACCAGCGAGAAACCGAGGGAACCACAGTCCGGCAGGCCCTCGGGCAAACAGACAGGAGAACGGGCTCCACCCAGGTACCCCGCTGGCACAGGGTTACCGGGCCGGGGGGAGGGAGGGGGATACCGGGCCGGGGGAAGGGAGGGAGGGGGATACCGGGCCAGGGGGAGGGAGGGGGATACCGGGCCGGGGGGAGGGAGGGAGGGGGATACCGGGCCGGGGGGAGGGAGGGGGATACCGGGCCGGGGGGGAACGGGGGATACCGGGCCGGGGGGAGGGAGGGGGATACCGGGCCGGGGGGGATGCCGGGCCGGGGGGAATGGGAGATACCGGGCCGGGGGGAGGGAGGAGAGATGAGGGTGGCACGAGGATACTCGGCATATCCCCCCCCCGCCCCCCATTCATCCCCCCCCGCCCCCCATTCATCCCCCCCCGCCCCCCATTCATCCCCCCCCGCCCCCCATTCATCCCCCCCCGCCCCCCATTCATCCCCCCCGCCCCCCATTCACCCCCCCGCCCCCCATTCATCCCCCCCGCCCCCCATTCATCCCCCCCGCCCCCCATTCATCCCCCCCTGCCCCGCATTCATCTCCCCCCCGCCCCCCATTCATCTCCCCCCCGCCCCCCATTCATCTCCCCCCCGCCCCCCATTCATCTCCCCCCCGCCCCCCATTCATCTCCCCCCCGCCCCCCATTCATCTCCCCCCCGCCCCCCATTCATCTCCCCCCGCCCCCATTCATCTCCCCCCCGCCCCCCATTCATCTCCCCCCCGCCCCCCATTCATCTCCCCCCCGCCCCCCATTCATCTCCCCCCCGCCCCCCATTCATCTCCCCCCGCCCCCCATTCATCTCCCCCCGCCCCCCATTCATCTCCCCCCATTCATCTCCCCCCCGCCCCCCATTCATCTCCCCCCGCCCCCCATTCATCTCCCCCCCGCCCCCCATTCATCTCCCCCCCGCCCCCCATTCATCTCCCCCCCGCCCCCCATTCATCTCCCCCCCGCCCCCCATTCATCTCCCCCCCGCCCCCCATTCAACCCCCCCGCCCCCCATTCATCCCCCCCGCCCCCCATTCATCCCCCGCCCCCCCCATTCATCCCCCCCGCTCCCCCATTCATCCCCCCCTTCATTCCCCCCCTTCATCTCCCCCCCTTCATCTCCCCCCCCTTCATCTCCCCCCCCTTCATCTCCCCCCCCTTCATCTCCCCCCCCTTCATCTCCCCCCCCTTCATCTCCCCCCCTTCATCTCCCCCCCCTTCATCTCCCCCCCCTTCATCTCCCCCCCCTTCATCTCCCCCCCTTCATCTCCCCCCCTTCATCTCCCCCCCCTTCATCTCCCCCCTTCATCTCCCCCCCTTCATCTCCCCCCCCCTCATCTCTTCCCCCCCCTTCATCTCTTCCCCCCCCTTCATCTCTCCCCCCCCTTCATCTCTCCCCCCCCCTCATCTCTTCCCCCCCATTCATCCCCCGCCCCCCCCATTCATCCCCCCCGCTCCCCCATTCATCCCCCCCTTCATTCCCCCCCTTCATCTCCCCCCCTTCATCTCCCCCCCCTTCATCTCCCCCCCCTTCATCTCCCCCCCCTCATCTCTTCCCCCCCCTCATCTCTTCCCCCCCCTTCATCTCTCCCCCCCCACCCCTTTTCCCCGTACACACCTACCCCCCCCCCCCCCCCCCCCGCTTCCCTCTTAGCCCCCGCCCCTGTCTCATGTCTCTGTGTTCCCCAGAGGAGGTGCGAGGATGTAAAGGCCGGTGGGAAGCTGCCCAGGGAGGCGGCAGTGGGCTCGGGGCACCCCCCTGGTGCAGCGATGAGGTTCTGAAAGAGCTCCAAGCGATGGAATTGAGGGTGAGTAATTCCGGAAACTGGGAGACCGTGGGGTTGAGGGGGAGTAACTCCGAGCTGGGAGACCGTGCCCCGGGGAGGGAGGGAGGGGGGTAACGGGGCGAGACCGTGCCCCGGGGACGGAGGGGAGTAACGGGGTGAGGCCGTGCCCCGGGCGAGGGAGGGGGGTAACGGGGTGAGACCGTGCCCTGGGGGAAGAGAGGAGGGTAACGGGGTGAGATCACGCCCCTAGGAGGGAGGGATGGGGGTAACGGGGGTGAGATCACGCCCGCTGGGAAGCTGGTGTTCCAGCCTGAGGGTGCCAGCAGTCACCAGCCAGACACGGGCTGGGCCGATGGGAAGGTAGAGGGAGCCAGACCCTAGGGTGAGGGAAGGACTGTTGACTGATTAACGATTTCTGGACCTTTGCCCTCTCCTCCTGCGTTGCTCCTGCAGAAAGCTGGTCTCTGGAAGATGTATGGTGCTGCGAAACGTGTCCAGGAGGAGCAGGATGAGGTGAGTGATGCTCAGAATCTCTGCTCAGTGGGATCCACGCCAGGAACTTCCCGCCTGATCCCAGTGGATCAGTCCGCTCCCTGTCCCATATGGAGGAGCAGCCAGCACTCCTCCCTCTTCCCCTGGGTGGAGAGACTGTCTCTGGTTGTTGCTGGAAGGGAGCCTGCAATTACAGTCTGCTCTTGGTCATAGGCACGGCCTGGTTACTGCCAGCCAGATGCCCAGGAACCATGTCAGTACAACCTTGATCTTCCAAACTACGTGGCATGCAGTGCCCGCTCACTGAGGCACTTCCTAATTCACCAACCAGTGAGACACGGTGTGGGACTGTACCCCAGTGAGAGTCCGTGTGTGTGTGTGTGGCTGTATCCCAGTGAGAGTCCGTGTGTGTGTGTGTGTGTGTGTGTGCGTGACTGTACCCCAGTGAGAGTCAGTGTGTGGGGAGGGGGGTGACTGTACCCCAGTGAGAGTCAGTGTGTGGGGAGGGGGGTGACTGTACCCCAGTGAGAGTCAGTGTGTGGGGAGGGGGGTGACTGTACCCCAGTGAGAGTCAGTGTGTGGGGAGGGGGGGTGACTGTACCCCAGTGTATGGAGCAAGCCCTGACTGACGGTGAGGATCCTCTCTGTTTGTTTGAAAATGCAGGAATTTGCTTTGCAGCTCCTGAGGAAGGAGCTGATGGCCCTGACCCTGAGTGACGGACGGTTACGGCAAGGCCAGACCAACAAAGGAGAGCCCTTCCCGGCTGGAGAGAACGGAGAGCTGACCAGGAACAGCAGCCCCTGCTCGATGAATGTGGACATGGTAACTGTCGCTCCCCTCCACCTTTCACCCACCTTCACTCACTCCCTGCTCATTTTCTTCAGTGTGCATCATCCCTCTTTTTTTTATTTCCAGGATGAACCAATGAAAATGCCCAAGGCAGCTTACTTCTGAGACTGTCATAGAATGTGCTGGGTTTCTGGTTGAGTCAGGACCTTCTGATGCAGTGAGTAAACCACCATTAGCTGCTGCCCTGCGCGATCTCCCCTTCCCTTCACATTGATACTCCGAGAATTCCCTGAGAATACACTGTCTCCCAGGCCAGTCAGCGGTATGTCATGTAACCCTCTGGAATACACCTTGTGCCCCAGGGGCTCTGGGGAATCCCCTCTTCCCCCAGCTTCCTGACTGCGCCCTATCCCACCTGCCCCTGGGTCTGCACCTTGCCCTCTGCCTTGCCTTGCTCCACCCTCCCCTCCCTGACCATGCCTTCCCCACTCCCCCGTTGTAACTGCTGTGTTTTGCTCTCTGATAGGTATCGATCCGCTCAGTGAGCGTGGGTTTGAAAGGAGATGGGTGACTGTGTTTCCTGTGGACAGCAAGTGCCCTGCAGCACGCCCTCCCGCTGCACAAACGACAGATTCCGTTTTTTTTAAACAGATTCCTATTTATTTTGTATTTGTATTTGGAAACCGAGGCTGTAAGTGTTCCTTGTGTCGAATTAAATTAATTATGTTTTCTTGAAAGCTGACTGGGTGGATTTTGGGCTGGTGTCTGCCAACGATTGGTATCCCCTCCTTCCTGACTCCATCCAGCACCTGTCTGAGTCCTGGAACAGCCAGCACACACACTCGCATCTGTCTGTGCCCTCTCAGCGGTCCTCCTGTCTGCTGATGCCAGGCAATCGGCCAGGGATATGGGTGCCCAGTTTGTGAGCTATGCCAAGGAGAATCATTTAGAATCCCGACAGTGCATATAGAGATCATTCAACCCATCGAGATCACACCAGCCCTCTGCAGAGCATTCCACCCAGACACACACCCTTTATCCTATCCCTGTAACCTCGCATTTCCCATGGCTAGCCCACCTAACCTGCACATCCCTGGGCACTATGGGACAATTTCCCACGGCCAATCCACCCTAACCTGCACATCCCTGGGCACTATGGGACGATTTCCCACGGCCAATCCACCCTAACCTGCATATCCCTGGACATTATGGGACAATTTAGCAAGGCCAATCCACCCTAACCTGTACATCCCTGGGCACTATGGGACAATTTCCCATGGCCAATCTACCCTAACCTGCACATCCCTGGGCACTATGGGACAATTTCCCATGGCCAATCCACCCTAACCTGCACATCCCTGGGCACTATGGGATAATTTCCCATGGCCAATCCACCCTAACCTGCACATCCCTGGGCACTATGGGATAATTTCCCATGGCCAACCCACCCTAACCTGCACATCCCTGGGCACTATGGGATAATTTCCCATGGCCAACTCACCCTAACCTGCACATCCCTGGGCACTATGGGACAATTTCCCATGGCCAATCTACCCTAACCTGCACATCCCTGGGCACTATGGGACAATTTCCCATGGCTAATTCACATCTTTGGACTGTGGGAGGAAACCGGAGCACCCGGAGGAAACCCACGCAGACACGGGGAGAACGTGCAAACTCCACACAGACAGCTGCCCGAGGTGGGAATTGAACCCGGGTCCCTGGTGTTGAGTGTTTACCACTGTGTCACCCGTAGATGCTGTTGTTCCCACCAACTCCAGTTTGAGCCCACGTGTTGAGGAACAGCGGGGCAGGAGGTGGTGGTTATTGATGAGGAAAAGTCACCCCGTTCTCCATCCTTCAATCCAACCGTTATTATACCCCAGGCCAACCCTCATACTGGAGCTGCCAATGCACCAGCAACAGCAATTCCATTTCCCCGTCCCTGAGAGGAATTACCAGGGAGCACAGGCATTCGTGTGTGCGCGCCAGGGTGGTTTGACCTAATCAAGCAGCTCACTTCCTTGGCACACGCAGAGCTGCCACATAATTCCAGAGAATTCCAGGCTGTGGTTACTGACTCCCACCTGACATGAGGCAGGGTCCTCAAGATTCAGGAAAATGGAAAGGGATCAGGACAGGGGGGTAGGATTGGGGATTGTTCGAGAGGAGCGATTCAGGATCGTTACAGGGCTGAAGGGAGGGATATGGGATTAGTTTGGGATTGATGCCGGGCTGTGGGGAGAGAGCGAGATGTGGGATTAGTTTGGGATTGATGCCGGGCTGTGGGGAGGGAGCCGGGATGTGGGATTAGTTTGGGATTGATGCCGGGCTGTGGCGAGGGAGCGGGGATGTGGGATTAGTTTGGGATTGATGCCGGGCTGTGGGGAGGGAGTGGGGATGTGGGATTGGTTTGGGATTGATGCCGGGCTGTGGGGAGGGAGTTGGGATGTGGGATTAGTTTGGGATTGATGCCGGGCTGTGGGGAGGGAGTTGGGATTTGGGATTAGTTTGGGATTGATGCCGGGCTGTGGGGAGGGAGTGGGGATGTGGGATTAGTTTGGGATTGATGCCGGGCTGTGGGGAAGGAGTGGGGATGTGGGATTAGTTTGGGATTGATGCCGGGCTGTGGGGAGTTGGCGGTGATGTGGGATTAGTTTGGGATTGATGCAGGGATGTGGGATTAGTTTGGGATTGATGCCGGGCTGTGGGGAGGGGGCGGGGATGTGGGATTAGTTTGGGATTGATGCCGGACTGTGGGGAGGTAGTGGGAATCTGGGATTAGTTTGGGATTGATGTCGGGCTGTTTGGCGGGGTTGGGGATGTGGGATTAGTTTGGGATTGATGCCGGGCTGTGCGGGGGGAGCGGGGATGTGGGATTAGTTTGGGATTGGTGTGGGATTAGTTTGGCGATAGCTGGCTGTTCTCTGTGCCCTTGGTTGATCAGGAGTTAACTTCCCATCTTTGTGATCTTTTCATGAGCCTTCCTCAAATCCTGAACTCTGTATTTTGTGTCCTTTTTGAAATTAGGGGTGGAGCACAGACAGATACTTGGCAGTTTGTCTGTGGTAAGCGGTGATGAATATTCTCTGTGAATCAGTGAGAGTGCAGGTCAATCCAGTCTGGATCAGTTTCTGGTGTGGGACCTTGCTGTGTGTAAATTGGTTGCAGTGTTTTGTACATCAGCACCAGACATCCGAGCAAGTACATTTGCTGTAAGGCACGTTGACCGAGAGGCGGTGGAAGGCATTATGGAAATGGGATTTCTCTTCAGTGTGGAATTCAGCCGGCTGTGTGGGTGTGTTTTCGGATCACTTGCCCTGGTGAATTTATTTCGATTTCAGGGACAGTTTTGGGATTGTTTTTGCCCTCCGTGTTTCTCAGCTCACAGCTGCTGGTGGCTATGAAGGTTCCTGCTTCCGATGGATTGAGGCAGTGGGGTTTCTCATTGTCTTTCTGTCTGATCACTCTCACAGCCTGACACCGTCCTCCTGACCATCCACTGATTCCCTTTCAGGTTCCATCTTAGACCACAGAAGTCAGAAACACCGGGATATGGATTTAATGGACTGTGTCTGTGTCTGTGTCTGTGTCTGTGTCTGTGTGGGCAGTGACCACCCTTTTCATTCACAGGCAGGTGGGAATGGAGCAGAGGGACAGGTTTTAAGGAAGTCCTCCATTGTTGACTTCCCACAACCTTTGTCCAAACTCCCATTAAGCTCGTTCGGCCAAGCCTCTGCTTGCTGGCCTCAGTTAGGCCCTGACCCTGGATTCCTTCCCCGCGACTTGTTTTTCCTTAGTGGGATATGGGTGTCACTGGCTGGGCCCAGCATTTCCTGCCCTGTCCCTAGTTGCCCCCCCTTGAGAAGGTGGGGGTGAGCTCTCTTCTTGACCCGCTGCAGTCCATGTGCTAGAGGGTAGACCCACAATGTCCCTGAGGGAGGGAATCCCAGGATTCTGACCCAGCCACACTGAGGGAGCGGTGATATATTTCCAAGTCAGGATGGGGAGGGGCTCGGAGGGGAACGTGCAGGGGGTGGGGTTCCCATGTACCTGCTGCCCCTTGTCCTTCTGGATGGAAGGGGCCGTGGGTTTGTAAGGTGCTGCCTGAGGGTCTTTGGTGAGTTTCTGCAGGACATCTTGTAGATGGTACACACTGCTGTTACTGAGGGGGGGTGGGTAAGGGAGGGAGGGAATGGTACACACTGCTGTTACTGAGGGGGGGTGGGTAAGGGAGGGAGAGGATGGTACACACTGCTGTTACTGAGGGGGGGGTGGGTAAGGGAGGGAGGGAATGGTACACACTGCTGTTACTGAGGGGGGGTGGGTAAGGGAGGGAGGGGATGGTACACACTGCTGTTACTGAGGGGGGGTGGGTAAGGGAGGGAGGGGATGGTACACACTGCTGTTACTGAGGGGGGTGGGTAAGGGAGGGAGGGGATGTTTGTGGGTGTGGGGCCAATCAAGCGGGGGCTGCTTTGTCCCTGGATGGTGTTGAGCTTCTTGAGTGTTGTTGGAGCTGCCCCCATCCAGGGGCAAGTGGGGAGTATTCCCTCAGCCTCCTGACCTGTACCTTGTGGATGGTGGGACAGGTTCTGGGGGGAGTCAGGAGGGGAGTTACACGCTGCAGGACTCCCAGCCTCTGCCCTGCTCTTGTAGCTGTTGTGTTTATGCGTGAATCCAGCTGTGTTTCTGGCCAATGATAAGCCCCAGGATGTTGATAGTAGGGGATTCAGTGATGGGGGGAGAGGGAGACTGTGAACAGAAATGACAGGACAGCAAATTTAACTTGTGTCACTGAGGAAATGCTCTGATTTCTCAACAAAGGAGGTTATCGCAGGGCACTTACCTCCATGCAATCAGGCAGCTTCACGTGGCTTGGAGGAAGGAAATGTTTACGACAGTTCTTTGAGGAAGTGGCACGCAGCGTGGATAAAGGAGGATCTGTAAATATGGTGTACTTTAGAGTTCCAGAAGGGAATATCTGGGTGCAGGAACTGATCAGGAATACATGTCAGATGTTGCAAAGGGGATTGAGTATTAAATAAGGGATGTGTTGTTCCAGACTTACAGGGAATTGGTGAATGTTGTGTAGAAGTTTGGTCTCATTATTTAAGGAAGGGCATAATTTGAAGGGCTTATGCTCGAAACGTCGAATTCTCTATTCCTGAGATGCTGCCTAACCTGCTGTGCTTTGACCAGCAACACATTTGCAGCTGTGATCTCCAGCATCTGCAGACCTCATTTTTTACTCCATAATTTGAAGCTACCCAGAGTAGGTTGTCTTGACTGACTCCTTGGATGCTGGGAGTTATCCGATCGGGAAGTTAGAGTCTGGAGTTTCGGAGAGGTGGTCTTATTTGAAACGCTCGGGGCTGGAGAGTGGATATTTCCACATTGTGGACAAACGTGGGGACACAGTTTAAACAGGGAAGCTCTCCCGGTCAAGACCAAGATGAGAACTGTTTTTCTCTGAGGGACTTTACCTCCCAGCGCCAGGGACCCAGGTTCAATTCCCGCCTCGGGCGACTGACTGTGTGGAGTTTGCACATTCTCCCCGTGTCTGCGTGGGTTTCCTCCGGGTGCTCCAGTTTCCTCCCACGGTCCGAAGATGTGCCGGTCAGGTGAATTGGCCATGTAGTGTTAGGTGAAGTGGTAAATGTAGGGGAATGGGTCTGGGTGGGTTGCGCTTCGGTGGGTCAGTGTGGACTTGGGCCGAAGGGCCTGTTTCCACACTGTAGGGAATCTAATATAACCATTGTCGTATTTAAGCGGAGTGGACTCGATGGGCCGAATGGCCTTACTTCCACTCCTATGTCTTATGGAACTCTCTTGCACAGAGAGTGACAGAGGCTGGGTCACTGAATCAGTTCGAAGGCAGAGATTGATGGATCCTGACCCACAAGGGAGCCCAAGGTTCGAGTGGGGAAAGTGGGGTTGAGAATTCTCAGGTCAGCCATGATCACGTTGAATGGTGGAGCTGAGTCGATGGGCTGAATGGCCTACTTTGGCTCCTACAGTCTCACCCTCCCCCTTCCCGATTTCTCTAACCCCTGCCAGTTCACTGAGATCACTGCTCTCCTCCCGTTCTGGCTTCTCTGTATAAAGTCATACAGAAACAGACCCTTCAGTCCAACCCGTGTGCACCAACCAGGTCTCTGGGAGCTGAGCTAGCCCCATTTCCCAGCACCCGGCCCACCTCCCTCCAAACCTGTCCTATTCAAATATCCCTCCAGATGTATTTTCAACATTGCAATTGTAGCAGCCTCCTCCACTTCCTCTGGCAGCTCATTCCATACACGCACCACCCTCTGTGAAAAAGTTGCCCCTTGGCTCCCTTTTATATCTTTCCCCTCTCACCCTAAATCTATGCCCTCTAGTTCTGGCCTCCCCGACCCCAGGGAAAAGACTTTGTCTATTTACCCTATCCACGCCCCTCATAATTTTGTAAACCTCTATAAGGTCACCCCTCAGCTTCCGACGCGCCAGGGAAAACAGCCCCAGCCTGTTCAGCCTCTCCCTGTAGCTCCAACCCTGGCAACACCCATGTCAATCTTTTCTGAACTCTTTCAAGTTTCCCAACATCTCTCCTGTAGAAATCCCGATTAGTGATTGCACGACTCTGATCAGTTCCACCCCCTGACCGACCTTTCCCTTCACCTCCAGGTTAGGGGGTCATCAATTTTCCCCAGACTTGGGGTTGAGCTCGGAGAGGTTTAAGATTAGATTAGATTACTTACAGTGTGGAAACAGGCCCTTCGGCCCAACAAGTCCACACCGACCCGCCGAAGCGCAACCCACCCATACCCCTACATTTACCCCTTACCTAACACTAGGGGCAATTTCCCATGGCCAATTCACCTGACCCGCACATCTTTGTGACTGTGGGAGGAAACTGGAGCACCCGGAGGAAACCCACGCAGACACGGGGAGAACGTGCAAACTCCACACAGACAGTCACCCGAGGCTGGAATCGAATCTGGGACCCTGGAGCTGTGACAGAGCAGTGCTAACCACTGAGACACTGTGCCACCTAAAGAGAGAGAGAGAGACAGAGAAGTGAATTAATTTATTAAGGGGATGGCAGGGTGAGGAGGGTCAGGATTGGTCCAGCAATGCTGGTTTATGTGTGAAATAAGTAACACGGGGGGGGCACAGATGGTGCCAAGGACCTGGGTTCGACTCCAGCCTCTGGCTACTGGCTGTGCGGCGTTTGCACATTCTCCCCGTGTCTGTGTGGGTTTCCTCCCACAGTTCAAAGATGTGCAGGTTAGTGTGGATTGGCCATGGCCGAAACATCGATTTTCCTGCTCCTCGGATGCTGCTTGAACTGCGGTGCTTTTCCAGCACCACTCTAATCTAGACTCTGGTTTCCAGCATCTGCAGTCATTGTTTTTACCCTGGGAAATTGTCCCATAGTGTCTAGGAATGTGCAGACCAGGTTGGTTAGCCGTGGGGAAATGCAAGGTTACAAGGATGGCTGAGGATGTGAGTCTGGATAGGGTGCTCTTTGGAGGGTTGGCATGAATTTGATGGGCTGAATGGCCTACTTCCACACTGTAGGGTTTCTATGATTTAGCCCCGCCCCACCATTCAATAAAATCCTGGCTGATCCAACTGTGACATCATCTCTCTCTCCCTGTCTCCGCCCTCATTCCCAATAACTCTTCCAAAACGGAAAGAAATGCAGATGCTGGAAATCAGAAACCAAAACTGAAAATGCTGGAAAAGCTCAGTGGGTCTGGCAGCATCCGTGAAGAGAAATCCCAGTTAACATCTTGGATCCAGTTCTGAGGAAGAGTCGCTGGACCCGAAACGTTAACTCTGATGTCTCTCCATGGATACTGCCAGATTTGCTGAGTTTTTCCAGCAACTTTGGTTCTTGTTCCCAATAATTCTCGCTTCCCTTGTCAATCAGAGACTGTCTAACTCAGCCTCCACTGGGATGGAGAATTCCAAAGCCAAACTACCCTCTTGAGGATAAATTCCTCCTCATCTCCATCTTAATGGGAGACTCTGTCATGTTGAAACTCTGTCCTCTAGTTCTGTATTTCACCATGAGAGGAGCAATTCTCTCGATGCGTATCCTCAGTCTTTCAATATAATGGCTTTTTGCTCTTCTAAACTCCAATAATTACCAGCACAATCAACTCAACCATTGACCGTTCATCAAATGTGTGGAATGAGCTGCCAGAGGAAGTGGTGGAGGCTGGTACAATTTATAACATTTAAGAAGTGTCTAGGTGCGTATGTGAATAGGAAGGGTTTTAAGGAACATGGGACCACTCACAGACTCTGAGAAATCTGTCCTAGTCTGTGAATTAAACTAAAAAGATGCCACAAGGTCTTTTCCCTGGGGTAGGGGAGTCCAGAACTAGAGGGCGTCGCTCTAGGGTGAGAGGGGAAAGATATAAAAGGGGCCTAAGGGGCAACTTTTTCATGCAGAGGGTGATGCCTGTATGGAATGAGCTGCCAGAGGAAGTGATGGAGGCTGGTACAATTACCTGGATGGTTATGTGAATAGGAAGGCTTTATAGGAATGTGGGCAGGTAGGACTAGATTGGATTGGGATATCCCGTCGGCATGGATGAGTTGGACCGAAGGGTCTGTTTCCGTGCTGTACATCTCTATGACTCTATGCCAGAAAAACCGACTTCCTAGCAGCACTGGAGGCCATGCTAAACAATCAATGGACTGGATGAAGAAACGTTACAGACTCTGAGACAGACAAAGGCCCTGACCCTGAGCAGGAATGGAAACTGGAACACACTCCCCACCGACGAAAGGAAAGCGCTGAAGAAACTCAAAAAGGGGGACAAGAACATAGTGATAAAGTTTGTGAGAAGATTTGTAGCTCGGGTGCTCGTTGTTGTGGTTCTGTTCGCCGAGCTGGGAATTTGTGTTGCAGACGTTTCGTCCCCTGTCCCGGTGACATCCTCAGTGCTTGGGAGCCTCCTGTGAAGCGCTTCTGTGATCTTTCCTCCGGCATTTGTAGTGGTTTGAATCTGCCGCTTCCGGTTGTCAGTTCCAGCTGTCCGCTGCAGTGGCCGGTATATTGGGTCCAGGTCAATGTGCTTATGAACACCAACTAGCCACGAAACGACACAACCAGCTATCCTTAGTAGCCACACACTCAGATGACAAGCAACATGAGTTTGACTGGGACAATACTACTATTATAGGACTATTCCTGAAGAAGGGCTTATGCCCGAAACGTCGAATCTCCTGCTCCTTGGATGCTGCCTGACCTGCAGCGTTTTTCCAGCAACACATTTTCAGCTCTGATCTCCAGCATCTGCAGTCCTCACTTTCTCCTACTATTATAGGACAAGCCAAACACAGAACAGCCAGGGAATTCCTAGAGGCATGGCACTCATCCACAGATTCGATCAATAAGCACATTGACCTGGACCCAATATACCGGCCACTGCAGCGGACAGCTGGAACTGACAACCGGAAGCGGCAGAGACAAACCACTACAAATGCCGGAGGAAAGATCACTGAAGCGCCTCACAGGAGGCTCCCAAGCACTGAGGGTGTCACCTAGACAGGGGACGAAACGTCTGCTACACAAATTCCCAGCTCGGCGAACAGAACCACAACAACATAGTGATGCTCCAAGCTGCCAAAGGAAGGATGATGGTCATACTCAACAGGAACCAGTACCCTGAGAAAACCAACAAACTACTTAGCAATACTGCTACTTATCAACAGGTGGCGATAGACCTGACCCCCACAACCCGAACCCGATTACCATTACAGTAAACCCAACCTGCAAAAGATGAAACCTGACAGACTACCCGAGGTTCACAAAGCAGCAACCTACCCCCCCCCCCCCCCCCCCCCCCACCACCCCACCTCAGAGCGATTATATCACTCCCAGGGGCACCTACATACAGGCAAGCCAAGGAGCTGCACACAAAACTAAACCACCTAACAGAATAGGGTCAGAGAGCGACACAGCACGGAAACAGACCCTTCGGTCCAACCCGTCCATGCCGACCAGATATCCCAACCCAATCTAATCCCACCTGCCAGCACCCGGCCCATATCCCTCCAAACCCTTCCTATTCATATCTCCATCCAGATGCCTCTTAAATGTTGCAATTGTACCAGCCTCCATCACTTCCTCTGGCAGCTCATTCCATACACATACCACCCTCTGTGTGAAAAAGTTGCCCCTTAGGTCTCTTTTATATCTTTCCCCTCTCACCCTAAACCTATGCCCTCTAGTTCTGGACTCCCCGACCCCAGGGAAGAGACTTTGCCTATTTATCCTATCCATGCCCCTCATGATTTTATAAACCTGTATAAGGTCACTCATCAGCCTCCGATGCTCCAGGGAAAACAGCCCCAGCCTGTTCAGCCTCTCCCTGTCGCTCAAACCCTCCAACCCTGGCAACATCCTTGTAAACCTTTTCTGAACCCTTTCAAGTTTCACAACATCTTTCCGATAGGAAGGAGACCAGAACTGCACACAATATTCCAACAGTGGCCTAACCAATGTCCTGTACAGCCACAACATGACCTCCCAACTCCTGTACTCAATACTCTGACCAATAAAGGAAAGCATACCAAACACCACCTTCACTATCCTATCTACCTGTGACTCCACTTTCAAGGAGCTATGAACCTGTACTCCAAGGTCTCTTTGTTCAGCAACACTCCCTAGGACCTTACCATTAAGTGTATAAGTCCTGCTAAGAATTGCTTTCCCAAAATTTAGCTCCAACCAACCACTCCATTCATTCCTCCCAAGAGTTCCTCAACATCATCAGAAACACCACAAAAGAAGAGGATGAAATAATGATTTCATTTGATGTAACCAGACTCTTCACATCTATGAACATTGACCTAGCCAAAGATACCATTGCTCTGTTATTGTACAAAGCAGTGACTAGGACACCTGATGACACCAACAGCATCAACAAGAACAGCATATTAAAACTACTAGATCTCAACTCACTTTATATTCAATGGCCAAATCAACGGCATACTGATGGGGTTCCCCAATATCAGGACTGAAAGCAGAAGCAATAATGTAATGCTTAGAATGGTCAATCCCGCCCCACCATTCAACCCAAACTCTGGATCCATTATGCAGATTTCTCATCACTAAACATACACATCTGGAAGAAACCCACCACCACACCAATAACATCCTCACCGGAATAAGATTCAGTAAAGAAGAGGAAAACATCAGCAGATGCCCCTTTCTGGAGGTGTTAGCAAAATGCACACCTATTGGGGGAACTCCAGACCAGTGGGTACAGGAAGAACACCCATACTGACAGATACTGAACTATAACAGCAACTACCCCAGCACCCACAAACGAAGCTGCATTAGGATATTATTTAAACAGGCAAGAACATGCTGCAGTAACCCAGAATGTCAGCGGGCAGAACAGGAGCAGGAACACCTGTTCTAAGGATTTAAACAAAACAGGTAGCCCAAGAGAGATATCCTCCGGTACTTTATGGTACAAACCTAAAGCTGAAAACACTACACAGCCAGACACAACAGCAACAATACTGTACATCACAGACATATCAGACATACCACCCAACTGCTCAGATCCCTGGGAATCTTCATGACTCACAAGTCAGTAAACACCTTCCACCAGCTCCTTACAAAGGTTAAAGACCTGACACCCACATCCAACAGGATGGATATTCTCTACAAGCTACCCTGCAAAGACTGTGAAAAACACGACGTGGGATAAACAGGAAGAAAACTGACTATAAGAGAGCACGAATATCAGCTTGCCACTGCCAGCACTCTCTCATTTCTAACCCACGCAGACAATAAAGAACACATACTCACCTGGGACAATGTAACCATCCTAGTACAGGCAAAACAGGGACATGCCAGAGAATTCCCTGAAGCCTGGCACTCCAACCAGAACTCAGTCAATAGATACATTGAACTGGATCCTGTGTACAGGGATACAGATACACTCAGATACAGAAGTACCAATAAACAGAGACATATAAATACCGGGCAGGACAGAGCACCGACACCTTATCAAAGACGCACTGATGTTGTCACCCACGAGGGGACGAAACGTTTGCAGAGAAACACACCAACCTGGCGAACAAATCCACAACCCCAGCTACAAATCTTCTGAAGAGCTCTAAATGGGACTAGGTTAATATAGGATACCTGGTCAGCATGGACAAGTTAGACCGAAGGGTCTGTTTCCATGCTGTATGACTCCGTAAATCCCTTCATCCCTGGAATGACCCTTCTGCCTCTAACGTCCCCCCCCTTAAGTAGATGGACCAAAGCTGCCCAGAGAACTCCAGGCGTAGTCCCACCAATGCCCAGTAGAGGTGCAGAAAACTTCCTTATTTTTCAATACTCCATTGTCCTTACAATAAAGATCAGCAATTCATTTGCTTTCCTAAAAGGTATTTTGTAATCAGGCCTTTAATCAGTGATTTCTGAGGAAGGGTCACCGGACTTGAATGTTAACTCTAATTTCTCACCATGGATGCCGCCAGACCTGCTGAACTTTTCCAGCAACTGTTGTTATTTTTGTTTCTGATTTATAGTGTCCGCAGTTCTCTCAGACCTGAATTCTCTCTGCCTCCCTGGTATACTTGGTGTCGATGCATACTAACATGCCATGATTCATGTTTAATGTTCCATTTGATCTTGCTGAGCTGATGTTAATGGAGGGTGATTGTGGGCAGGATTTTGTAATCTGACTCAGTGCCATTATTTTGGTTGAACAAACAAAGGCGAGACTTATACAATTAAAAGCAGGGCCCTGGGTAATGTTGTAGAACAGAAAGGCTGAAGGGTTCAGGTACGTAATTGTTTGAAGTTTGCGGCATGTTATAGGGTGGTTAAGAAGGCAGTTAGCATACTTGCCTTCATTGCACAGATCTTTGAGTATAGGCCTTGGGATGTCATGTTGAGGTTGTACAGGACATTGGTGAGGCCTGTTCTGGAGAACTGTATGCAGTTCTGGTCACTCTGTTACAGATGTTGCCGGCTATGGAGAGCTCAAGCCATGAGGAGAGGCTGGATAGGCTGGGACGTTTTTCACTGGAGCGTAGGAGGTTGAGGAGGGACCTTATAGAAGTTTATCAAATCACGAGGAGAATGAATAATTTGAATTACAGGTGTCTTTTCCCCAGGGTGGGGGATTTTAAAACTAGGGGACATATTCTTAAGGTGAGAGGAGCAAGATATAAAAAAGACACAAGGGGCATCGTCTTTTTTTACGCCGAGAGTGGTTCGTGTGTGGAATGAACGTTCAGAGAAAGTGGTGGATGCGGGTACAGTAAAGGACATTTGAATAAGTATGCGAAAAGGAAAGATTTGGAGAGATATGGGCCAAGCGCAGGCAGGCGGGGCTAGTTCAGGTTGGGATTATGGTCAGCATGGACTGGTTGGACCGAAGGGTCTGTTTGGGCTTATATTAATATCGCACAGAATGGTGAGTATTCCCCAGAAAAAGACTTCAACCATTCAGGTCAAGTGACGTTCAGTTCACTGATGCGAAATATCAACTGTTTCTCACTACGTGCCACTCGTTGAAAGCTTAGTGGCCCTCTGCTTTTCTTTCAGATTCCCAGCATGGTTCTTTTTTAAATTTAGTTTGGCCACGTCCTGTGTGATTGGTGTTGTTTCAGATGTTGCCCCATCTGAATTGAATCTGGACTACTCTGATTGCAGGTGGTGGGAGTGCCTAATGGAGGGAGGCCGTAGGATGGTCAGAGTTGGGACTCAGAGCCAGGTCGTTGAGACAGAATGTCTGGTATTGCCCCACCCCAGCCCAGTCTGATAAGGACAGCCTGAGGGCGGTGATCAGGCTGATTTGATTTATCGTAGTCACATGTACCTAAGTACAGTGAGAAGTTGTGTTTTGTGAGCAGTGTAGGCAGACCAGAGCAAACAAGGACATACGGAACATAGCATGTTTAAACAGAGCAAGGAATACAAGGTTATGACTTCATAGGAGGGGCACACAGCGTTATTCGATGTTATTGAGCAGATTTAATAGATTTGATTCGATTATTTACAGTGTGGAAACAGGTCCTTCGGCCCAACAAGTCCACATCAACCCGCCGAAGCGCAACCCACCCATACCCCTACATTTACCCCTTACCTAACTCTACGGGCAATTTAGCATGGCCAATTCACCTGACCCGCACATCTTTGGACTGAGGGAGGAAACCCACGCAGACACGGGGAGAACGTGCAAACTCCACACAGTCACCCGAGGCTGGAATCGAACCTGGGACCCTGGAGCTGTGAGGGAGCAGTGCTAACCACTGAGACACTGTGCCACCTAAAGAGAGAGAGAGAGAGAGAGACAGAGAAGTGAATTAATTTATTATGGGGGTGGTAGGGTGAGGAGGCCCAGGATTGGTCCAGCGATGCTGGTTTATGTGTGAAATGAGTAACATGGTGGGGGGCACAGATGGTGCCAAGGACCTGGGTTCGACTCCAGCGTCTGGCTACTGTCTGTGTGGAGTTTGCACCTTCTCCCCGTGTCTGTGTGGGTTTCCTCCGGTTTCCTCCCACGGTCCAAAGATGTGCAGGTTAGTGTGGATTGGCCATGGCTGAAACATCGATTTTCCTGCTCCTCGGATGCTGCCTGAACTGCGGTGCTTTTCCAGCACCACTCTAATCTAGACTCTGGTTTCCAGCATCTGCAGTCATTGTTTTTACCCTGGGAAATTGTCCCACAGTGTCCAGGGATAGCAGTGGGGAGGAAGTTGGGAGGGGGAGGTGTGTCTTTATGCTTCTGTATTTTCTGCCTAATGGAAGAGGTTATAAGAGAGCATTAGCCAGGGAATGTGGCGGGCTCCTGCATTGGAACACTTCTCCAAAGACTAGGTGAGCAGACTGGGCTAGCACAGGCAGGGGCGATGGGCTGAACGGCCTGTGGGGGCGGTGTGAGCAATATTCATAAACCCGCAGACGTCACAATGCGTGGCTCCGCCCCCCTTCACATCGAACCCGGGGACGGAGAGAACTTGAATAGGGGCGCATGCGCTCTGAGCGGATCGGTCAAGGGGGGCGGTTTCGGGAGCGAGGGGGGGCGCGTGCGCAGTGGTATAGGACACCTGGGGGGGCAGAGGCGCAAAAAGTGGCGACGCGCAGGCGCGGTTGTTCGAGGGGGGCGGGGTGTGAGGGGCGCGCAGGCGCGGTCGCGCGGGGATCTCAGGGGGTGGTGAAAGGCGCGGTGATGCGGGCAGCTGGCGGGGGAAGGGGGCGCAGGCGCGGTGGAATCTGAGGGTGAGGGAACGCGGTGGCATCAGAGGGGCGCGCAGGCGCGGTGGAATCCGCTGGGTGATGGGGCGCGCAGGCGTGGTGGAATCTCAGCGGTGAGGGACGCGCAGGCGCGGTGGTGCAGTGGAAGCTGCTGGGTGACGGGCGCGCAGGCGCAGTGGAAGCTGCTGGGTGACGGGCGCGCAGGTGCAGTGGAAGCTGCTGGGTGACGGGCGCGGTGGTGCAGTGGAAGCTGCTGGGTGACGGGCGCGCAGGCGCGGTGGCATCTCAGCGGTGTGGGAGGCGCAGGCGCAGTGGAATCTCAGCGGAGAGGGGCGCGCAGGCGCGGTGGTGCGGGGGGCTCTGAGGGCTGAGGGGCGCGCTCGATCCGGAGGGAGTGAAGCTCGAGCCGCCGCCATGGCCGAGACGAAAATAATTTACCACATGGACGAGGAGGAGACGCCGTACCTGGTGAAGCTGCAGTTACCCGCCGACAGGGTGACGCTGGCCGACTTCAAACTGGTTCTGAACAAACCCAACTACAAATTCTTCTTCAAATCCATGGACCAGGACTTCGGGTAAGACCAGGGCCCGAGGCCCGGGGGGTGGGGGGAGAGAGAGAGAGATCATACCCACCCCCAATCACATCTCACCCCACCCCCGGGTCAGACCACCTCCTCCTCCTGACCTCCCACCCCTCACCCCCTCCCCCACCCCAGGGTCAGACCTCCTCCTCCTCCTGACCTCCCACCCCTCACCCCCTCCCCCACCCCGGGGTCAGACCTCCTCCTGATCTCTCACCCTTCACCCCCTCCCCCACCCTGGGGTCAGACCTCCTCCTCCTGACCTCTCACCCTTCACCCCCTCCCTCACCCCGGGGTCAGGCCTCCTCCTCCTCACCATCCACAAGACCCCCCTCCCAACTTACCCCTGTACGTGACACTCTGTCTCCTGTCTCGCCCCCCCCGACTCCCCCACCCTCCCACGTGTGCCCCGTCTCTCCCCACATCGTGACTCCCCCTTGTAATCCACCCCTTTCCTGCATTGCCTCCCTCTCTCCACGTCGCCCCCACTGCCAGCGTTGTATCACCCCTCCCCTCGTCGTCAGCATCCCTCCATGACTCACCCCACTCCCTGCGTCTCATTCTGCTCCCCTCATTGTCTGCCCTGTGTGGCTTCCCGCCCTTCCCCACCCACCCCACTTACCTGCATCGCAACCCCCCCCGCATCACCCCCCTCTGCACCCCCCCTCCACATCGCCCTCCCTCGCGTCCCCCTCCCTCGCGTCGCCCCCCACCCCTCCTTCGAGTCACCCCTCCCCCGTGTCGACCCCCCACCCCTTCCCCACATTGCCACTCCCACCCCTTCCACGCGTCCCCCCCCACCCTTTCCCTGCACCCACCCCTTCCCTGCGTTGCCCCCCCACCCCTTCCCTGCGTCGCCCCCCCACCCCTTCCCTGCGTCGCCCCCCCACCCCTTCCCCACATTGCCCCCCCCACCCCTTCCCCCGCCGCTCCCCTTCCCCGCTTTGCCCCCTCCCCACGTCACCCCCCCCTCCCCCGTCCCCCCTCCTTCCCCGCGTCGCCCCTCTTCCCCATGTCGCCCCCTCGTCACCATCCCCTACCCTCGTGTCACCCCTCCCACGTTATCCTCCTGTGTCACCCTCCACGTTGCGTTGCCCCCCCCCCCCCACATCCCCCCCCCCCCACATCGCCCCCCCCCCCACATCGCCCCCCCCCCCCCCGGCTTTGTCACCGATCCGTGTTCTCCCCCCTCGCCTGTTTCCCCTTTGCCTGTCCGTGCCCCCTCCTCCCGTCCCCCCCTCCTCCCTGTTTCCCCACTTCTCCCCCTTTCCCCTCCACAACTCTCCTCCAGATCTCCCCCCACCCCCAACCCCCCATTCTCACCTTCCTGCCATCCGTTCCCTCTCCCCCTCCCCCAGTTCCCCCACTGGTTTTCCTTCCTTTCAATTTTTCTTCTGTCCCTCTTTCTCTCTCTGTTTCGGTTCCCCCCCTCCCTTCTCCGTTTTGAAATTCCTCAATGTGTCCCTTTGGGATTTGAAAGGAAAGTTTCCAGATGTTCCATTTTCTGGGCCCTTATTTTCATATCCTAGCGAATTTAATGCCTTTCCTTGTGTTTTGTGAAGTGTGTGGTGGTGTGGAGAGGGTATCTGGGCCCTCGGTTTTTTTGTGTGTGTGTGTCTCTGCCGGCTGCCAGCAAATTGTAAGTGTTTAACCGCCCCCAAGTCTCAGTGTGAGCAGATCGAATCTGGATCCACTTAAAACTTCCCTGCTCTGGAAACTTTGCATCTTTCTCTGAGCTGAAATCTCACCTTAATCCTATTGAGAGCAGCAAAAACTAAATGCTGTTTCTCATGTTTTACTTGGAGTTTGTACCCTGTGGTGGTGGTGGGAGGGTAGGGGAAGGAGTTGGTGGTCGCAGGAGGGAGAGAGATCTCCAATTTAAATGTTTCCATCTTGCTGGCAAATTACATTCTCATCTCTCGTATTTTTCTTGTAATTTTCCCTTGGAACCTAGAGGGTGTTTCTGTCTCGAATTCTGACTGCTCCATGCTGCCAGTAGGAGTGTCCGTGGATCTGTTTTGTCTCCACAATCTGCCTTTCTTTTTCTCTCTCTCTCTCTCTCTCGTCCTCCACCGCCCCTACTCCTGCCACCGTTTAGAATTACAAATGTTTCTGGTTGTCTCCCTCCTCGGCACTTCCTTCTCGTGTTCTTGCCTCTGATACTTTGTCCCCAGAATGTGTCGTAGTCCTTGGAGGAGGGGTGGGGGGAGCACTGTTTTGCTTTGTGTCTGAATGCTGAAAGTGAATTGGATCTGGCAAAAAAAAGTGGCAGAAAGGAATCTGTTTATGTCTGTCTCTCTCTCTCTCTCCCTCTCTCTCTCTCTCTCTCTCTCTCTCTCTCTCTGCAAAACTTTATTGAAACCCAGCCAAAATGCAATCTTGCAACTTTTGAGTTTTCTGACTTTTAGTAGGCATCCACAGATCCAAACTGGGCACATTGGAATCCAGTGGGTCACCTTTCTGGGAGCCTGTCCTCCACCGTTATTTAATCGTATCGAAGCCGGTCGTAACTAGTGTCACCCTTGGAAACATATCTTTACTTTGTGAGGGAGTCACTGGTTTCCTTGTTGCTTGATCTCACCCCCACCAACTCTCAGCAGTAAACATTCTGCATACATGTGGCTGTTGCTGGTTGAAAAGGGGATAATTAATTTGCCTTGTCACATGCTTGGACTTTGTGGAGTCTATAGAAACTGAGATGAAACGCAGCAATTTCAAACAAGCCGCTGGTCTGTTTTCTCTCTGGAGTCTGTACACGTTGTGCTTCGAAAACTTTCCTCTCGTTCAGTACTGCCTCTCCAGTCGAGCCTCAGATTGACTGCTCACTACACATTTTTGCTTCGGCTGACGGAAAGCAAGGCTGTGGCATTTCGGAGCCGCAGCTTTCAAGATTTCCAGTTGGCTTTTTTTGGCCAAACCGCAGAACAGTGTTTTTTTTTGTTTTTGTCTGTCTTTCGAGTGAGAAGCTAGTGGGGATGGAATGTGAAGCTGCTCCTCCAGTACTCTGTGTGGTTCCTCACTGGATGTATGTCCCTCTCTGCTTTTCAACAGGGAGAGCTCAGGGAGGGAGTCACTTGTTGTACAAGCCTTTGGAGCTCTCGTGTTCAGAGTACCTGGGCGAAGCCCAGAATCTGGACATTTTCTCTGTGCAGAATCGAATAGCATAGCCTTTTATTGTCACGTATTCTCAATGAGTACAGTATAGTGAAAAGTTAGGTTAGATTAGATTACTTACAGTGTGGAAACAGGCCCTTTGGCCCAACAAGTCCACACCGACCCGCCGAAGCGCAACCCACCCATACCCCTACCCCTACATATACTCCTTACCTAACACTACGGGCAATTTAGCATGGCCAATTCACCTGACCCGCACATCTTTGGACTGTGGGAGGAAACCGGAGCACCCGGAGGAAACCCACGCAGACACGGGGAGAACGTGCAAACTCCACACAGTCAGTCGCCTGAGGTGGGAATTGAACCCGGGTCTCAGGCGCTGTGAGGCAGCAGTGCTAACCACTGTGCCACCGTGCCGCCCACAAGTTTATACCTCACTAGTTACAGCACCAACTTATATTCAAAAGTACCTAGGCACAGCTTCTTTAGTTACAAGATTTTAGGCCATAAAATGTCCAGCATTACAGGAGTAAAAATTGAGTGCAGCAGACCATGCTTCCAGGTAAAAACAATGACTGCAGATGCTGGAAACCAGATTCTGGGTTAGTGGTGCTGGAAGAGCACAGTAGTTCAGGCAGCATCCAACGTTGGATGTGCTCTTCCAGCACCACTGATCTAGACCATGCTTCCAGGCAGCAATGGGCCCTGGCTCTGCAGGAGGCGTCTGTGCCAGGCCCGGGAGGCAGCCATTGAGCTGTACGATATTGCAAATGTTTTTTCAGCAATTGATGTTTAAGTCTGTGCAGAGCATATGAGCATCACGGGTAAACAAGAGTGCTATAATCTTGGAGCACAACACAGCACAGAAACAGACCCTACGGTCCATCTTGTCCGTGCTGACCGGTTATCCTAAATTGGTCTAGTCCTATGTGCCAACATTTGGTCCATATCCCTCCAAACCCTTCCTTTTCATATTCCCATCCAGATGCCTTTTAAATGTTGCAATTGTACCAGCCTCCACCCCTTCCTCTGGCAGCTCACTCCACACATCCTCTGCGTGAAAAGTTGCCCCTTCGTCGCCTTTATATCTTTCCCCTCACTCTAAATCTCTGCCCTCCAGTTTTGGACTTACCCACCAGGGGAGAAAGACCTTGGTTGTTCATGTTATCCATGCCCCTTGTCATTTTATAAACCTCTACAGGACAACGTCGATTATCTGAATGCCAGAGGTGGGGAGTATTTTGTCCAGATAAATGAATGTTCAGGTAGCACAGTTTACCCAAGCATCGGGACTTTGAGATCTTGTTTGGATAATCCAAAGTTTGGATAATTGGTGTTTGAATAACCCAGGTTGCTCCATATAAGGTCACCCCTTGCTATCTGACGCTCTGGGGAAATAATTCCAGTCTTTTCAGACTCTTCCCTGTAGCTCCAACCTCGGCAACATCCTTGCAAATTTTTCTGAACCCTTCCAAGTTTTACAACATCAATCTGCTTCATTTTCTTATCCTGAATGCAGGGATCTTTGTTCAGTCTCTCAAATTGAAGAGTTTGCAGCCCCTCTGACCCCCTTCCCCGAACACATTGCACCCGTTTCTTCCTGCCCTCCTCCTCAAAAGCACTTTTGAAATTTGTAAAATTCAGATTCACCAGAGAGCTTATCTGTCATAAGTGTGTCTACATTAGTTCAGATGTCCCAAAGTGTTTGACTTAGGGATGTTACTGGGGAATGCAAGGATAATGACAACTGAGAACAACGTGAGCTAATTCTGTTTGGATGTTGAGACTGCTAGAAGCCTCGAATCTCTTCTGCCTCCACAAATAGTCACAGAGCTCTTTTTGGTGACATCTTTTCTTCCATTTGATGCTTTAGTTGGTGGAGGTTTTGGTTTTGGTTGGACAGGAGCAGGTGGAGGAGTTAATAGTCGTGCAGTCAGAACTTTACCAATCTTAGGTGTTCCTCAGAGTAGTGTCCTAGGCCCAACCCTCCTCAGCTGCATCATCAATGACCTTCTCTCTATCATAAGGTCAGAAGTGGGGATGTTTGCTGATGATTGCACAATGTTCAGCACCATTTGCCACTCCTCAGATCCTGAAGCAGTCCATGTTCAAATGCAACAAGATCTGGACAATATCCAGACTTGAATACTCTTTCCTTTATTGGCCAGAGCATTCAGTGTAGGAGTTGGGAGGTCATGTTGCCACTGTACAGGACATTGGTTAGGCCACTGTTGGAATATTATGTGCAGTTCTGGTCTCCTTCCTATCGGAAATATGTTGTGAAACTTGAAAGGGTTCAGAAAAGATTTATAAGGATGTTGCTAGGGTTAGAGCGTTTGAGGGTTTATAAAATCATGAGGGGCATGAATAGGATAAATAGGCAAGATATTCTCTCTGGGATGGGGGAGTCCAGAACTAGAGGGTCAGAGGGGAAAGATATAAAAAGTACCTGAGAGACAAGGTTTTCATGCAGAGAATGGTGCATGTATGGACTGAGCTGCCAGAGGAAGTGGTGGAGGCTGGTACAATTACAGCATTTAAAAGGCATCTGGATGGGTATATGAATAGGAAGGGTTTGGAGGGAGATGAGCCAAGTGTTGGCCTAATGACTACATTGGGTTAGGATATCTGGTCGGCATGGACAAGTTGGACCGAAGGGTCTGTTTCCTTGCTGTACATCTCTATAACTCTGTGTTGCAGGTCAGTGAATTTCTTTCAGACTTGTTGATGAGAGGTGTTTGATCTAAAGCATTAACTCTGTTTCCTTCCCCTCAGATGCTGCCAGACCCCTGGAGATTCTCCAGCAATTGCTGAATTTTATTTCCGAATTCTGACCTCCACAGTATTTTGCGTTTGTAGGCTGTGTTGGAGAGGTGGGGTGCCCTGGTGCAGAGCAAAGAAACCGTGTAGGTCTGGAAAACAACATTATCTGAGTCATACAGCATGGAAAGAGACCCTTCAGCCCAGCCAGTCCATGCCAACCTTGTACCCAAACTAGACTAGTCCTGCCTGACAGCACTTGCCCAGTATCCCTCCAAAGCTTTTAAATTCGTGGTCTTATCCAAATGTCTTTTAAATATTGTAACTGCACCCATGTCCATCACTTTCTCTGGAAGTTCATTCCATATGAATCAACCTCTGCCCCCCATGTCTATTTTAAAACCTTTCTCCTCTCACCTTAAAATATGCTCCCTAGACTTGAAATCCTTACGGTAAAGACCCCTGCCACTCACCTTATCTCTGCCTCTCCTGATTTTATAAAGCTCTAGAACGTCACCCTTCAACCTCCTATGCTCCAATGAAGAAGTCCCAGCCTTTCCTGCCTATTTCTATGTCTCAAGCCCTGTATTCCTGGCAACATCCTAGTAAATCTCTCCAGGTTAATAATATCCTTCCTGTAACAGGGTGACCAGAACTGCACACAGTACTCCAGAACAGGCCTCACCAATGTCCTGTACAACCTCAACATGACATCGCAACTCCTGCACTCAAAGGACTGAGTAATGAAGGCATGTGTGCTTAAGTGCCTTCTTAACCACTCTGTCTGCCTGGGACAGAAATTTCAAAGAATTATGTACCTGAACTCGTAGGTCTCTCTGTCCTACAGCACTACCTCAGGCCCTATGTTAATTGTGTAGGTCCTAGGTACACATTGAGTGCGGGGTATGGATGAACTTGCTAGGGTGCATGAATTAATAATGCCAACAGCCCGAAGGGCAAGATGTTGAATTCCAGCAGCACTTGCAGATTCTGGCGAGTTTAATTTTTCCAAATTTTGTGCCGTTGGCTTCCACCCAGTAAGCACTTGGCTGGGTTGGCGAAAGGTCATGACAGTTGAGACCCATATGTCTCCGAGAGATCGGCGATTCATTCCATTTACCTGGAGTGGGAGAAAGCTCAGGTGGCAGAGGTGAAAATCCAGTCCCCTAATGTGAGTGCTGGAACCAGTCTGCCTGTGTTTGGTAGATCTCTCCCTTTCCCCCTTGATAAAGACAGAATCTGTGTCCTGAGTGCTCCTCCCATGCTTGCACAGAACACGGAGCTAACCCAGGGTTTACAGAAATCTTCAAGCAGTGATTATACTACTGAGCAAGGTGAAATGGTCAACTGGAAGAATAGGGAGCATGTGATCACTGTCTCACCGTCTGGTCGGGGATTGAAATAAAACAAGAACACTTTCAGTCAAATCTAATTGGATTCAATCCCATCCTTTTAGAATCCAGTCCCATTGTACTGTCCTAGCCTCCGTTACCTTTCTACCTGTGGGACAGCTGTTCAATCTTTCTGTGATTAAGAATTACCTGACACACTGTCCCAAATGTATACTTCATTTTTCAGCCTTGTATTCACATATGACTGACACATTAAATTAAAAATCACCCAACATCAAGTTCCTGATGAAGGGCTTTTGCCCGAAACGTTGATTTTCCTGCTCCTCGGATGCTGCCTGACCTGCTGTGCTTTTCCAGCACCACTCTGATCTAAACCAGGCTATAGTCCAACTGGTTTATCTGGAGGCTTTAGGTTTCGGAGCACTGTTGCTGTTTTGGGTGGTTTGAAGAAAGCTAGTGCCGCCAAATAAACCTGTTGGACTATATCCTGGTGTTGGGAGATTTTTAACTTTGTCCACCCCTCAAAGTTTGGGAGAAGATTTGTAGCTCGGGTGCTCGTTGTTGTGGTTCTGTTCGCCGAGCTGGGAGTTTTTGTTGCAAATGTTTCGTCCCCTGTCTCGGTGACATCCTCAGTGCTTGGGAGCCTTCTGTGAAGCGCTTCTGTCATGTTTCCTCCGGCATTTGTAGTGGTTTGTCTCTGCCGCTTCCGGTTGTCAGTTGCTGTCCGCTGCAGTGGCCGGTATATTGGGTCCAGGTTGATGTGTTTGTTGATAGAATCAGTGGAATCAACAAACACATCGACCTGGACCCAATATATCGGCCACTGCAGCGGACAGCAACTGACAACCGGAAGCGGCAGAGACAAACCACTACAAATGCCGGAGGAAACATCACAGAAGCGCTTCACAGGAGGCTCCCAAGCACTGAGGATGTCACCTAGAAATGGGACGAAACGTTTGCAACAAAATTTGTCCACCCCTGTCCAGCAGCGGCACCTCCAAATCATGGAAACACGTTAAGGCAGATCTTGCTTTAACCATGTTGACTTCAGAGCATCCCAAAGTGTCGCCACTTACTGCCAGTGAGCTTCCTGTGAATCGAGAGCAGGAGAAAGCCCTTTGAGCCTGTTCTGCCATTCAGTGATATTGCAGCTAATGTACGCCAGCACCATTTTCTTACGCCATGCCCATATCCCTTAATGAGATGGAGGAGAAGTAAACCATTCAGCCCATCATGGCTTATCTGATCATCCTGAACTCCAGTGAGACAGTATCTTAAATAAACCCCTCTGGTTGAAGAGTTGTGAAGATTCACCATCTGCTGTGTGAAGACGTTCCTCCTCCTCTCAGTTGTTAAAGCCATGGCCATTATTCTGTCCGCTGGTTCTAAATGTTTCTTCCCCACCACCACCCTCCCACCAGCGGGAAATGTCCTTTTTGCATCGATTCTTTAAGAATTGTACATGTTTTTTGAAATGTAGTCACTGTTGTAAAATAGGAAATGTAGGAGACAGGACTTTTGCCCGAAACATCAATTTTTCCTGCTCCTCGGATGCTGCCTGACCTGCTGTGTATTTCCAGCACCACTCTAATCTTGACTCTAATCCCCAGCATCTGCAGGGCCCACTTCCACCTAGTTTGTACACAGTAGGCTACCGTGAAGCAGCTCTATAACAATAATCAATCTGCGTTTGTGATGTTAGTTGAGGGATTGACATTAGACCCAGAACAGCGGGGGAAGCTGCCCTGTGTTTTGTACTTGCCACAGGGCTCTCAGTTTAATATTTTACTGCCTCGGGTGAATCAGCATTCACTCAGCCCTGGATTGCAGCATTGTGATATTCTCAGATCTGGAGTGGGTTTATTCTGCCTTGGAGGCTGTTACTTAGGAAAGCATATTTCAAATTGTGGGTCTTTTCAACTTGGCACTTATTTTTTTAAATTTCAAAACTATGCTTTTCATAAAATATATCTTGAAATGGGTTCATAGTCCCAAACACAGTTTGTGAGGAAGCAGTCAAATCTTGGAGTTCAACTGTATCCAACAAACCCCTGTAACGTAGCACCTCCACACACCTACAGGCTGTGTGTCAACTGGTAAATTGTCTCAGATGTTGGTATCTCGGTCGTTGTCTGATGCTTGTTTGGCTGACTGTAACTGTGCCTGAATTTCCCCCGGTTGGTTTGGCTTGGACCAGGATTGGTGGCTGACTGGGCGGCTCCACAGTAATCACGATCGTTCGTCCCCGAGCTCTGAGGAACAGTCATTCTCGAGTATTACTCATGTCCGTTCACGAACACGGGTTAACATGGCATGAAAGTTTCTCCAAATCAGAGAGAATCTCACCACACGGAGCAGAGCATTTGGCCCAATGTGCGCACACAGGCTGCTTCGATAGGGTTATCCAAGCAGTCCTTCCCACCTTTGCTTTTTCCCCACATCTCTGGTTCCCTTTTGAAATTTCCGGTTGAACTTGCTTTATCTGCCCTTCCAGGCAGCCTATTACAGAATCATACGATCCCTTACAGTGTGGGAGCAGGCCATTCAGCCCATCGAGTCCACACTGAGCACCAGAAGAGCGTTCCACTCAAACCCACCCCCCACTCCCTTGTCCCTGTAATCCCGCATTTCCCATGGCTAACCCACCTAGCCTGCACATCACTGGACATAACAGGAAACTCTAGCATGGACAATCCACTCTAACCTGCACATCTTTGGACTGTGGGGGGAAACCGGAGCACCCGGAAGAAACCCACACAGACACAGGGAGAATGCGCAAACTCCACACACACAGTCGCCCGAGGGTGGAATTGAACCCAGATCCCTGGCGCTGTGAGGCAGCAGTGCTAACCACTATGTCACCCACAGCAACTCACTGTCTGAATTTTTCGTCAGTCTCCTCTCTCGTTGCCGGTTATCTTGAATCAATATACTTGACGGGCAAGATACTGAGAAAGTGTAATCCTGCCACGTGCAAGTCTCTGATTATTGGTGAAGACCTTTGTTTCCACGCACCGTCCACTGGTTTCTATGTTGGGGTGAGAGCAACAGCACCCCACCCTTCCATCTTCACACACACAAACTCTGCGTATCATTTCAAAATGGTTGGTTGTCATCAGGCCTCTGCTTTTCCTACAAATCTAAAGTCAGGTTAAATAGACCCGAATAAAAACAGGTTCTAGGGTTAATGGAAACTTGTGAATGGATCAAAATAACTTTTATCTAGGATGGTGATGCTCTTCGGCTCCAGTGGTACCCACTGGTCTTTGAAGGCTTCTATCAGGCTGGCCTGCACTGCATGCTCCTTGTCTATACAGTGAATTTAAACCTGTTAGATTATTACTGCTAAAACAAACTACACAGTGTGCTGAGCCAGGGATGTGTGGGCAAGGAAGGAGGGGGTGTGTTTGAAGCTGTGACAGGAAGAAGCTGTGTACCCCAGGGTTATACAGTGACAGACCTGTCCCCCAGGGTTATACAGTGACAGACCTGTCTCCACCAGTTCTGTACCCCAGGGTTATGCAGTGACAGACTTGTCCCCACCAGTTCTGTACCCCAGGGTTATACAGTGACAGACCTGTCTCCACCAATACTGTCCCCCAGTGTTATACAGTGACAGACCTGTCCCCACCAGCACTGTCCCCCAGTGTTATACAGTGACAGACCTGTCTCCACCAATACTGTCCCCCAGTGTTATACAGTGACAGACCTGTCCCCACCAGCACTGTCCCCCAGTGTTATACAGTGACAGACCTGTCCCTACCAGTTCTGTACCCCAGGGTTATACAGGGACAGACCTGTCCCCACCAGCACTGTACCCCAGTGTTATACAGTGACAGACCTGTCCCCACCAGTACTGTACCCCAGTGTTATACAGTGACAGACCTCTCCCCACCAGTACCGTACAGCAGTGTTATACACTGACAGACCTGTGCCCCAGTGTTGCACAGCGACAGTCCTTGGTCTTTAAAAATTATTATTGAGTTGGACCCACCAAGTATTCAACAGCTGGGAACGCTCTCTCGAGGTACAATGACAACATGTGTTTATAACATGACTCATAATGTAATCAAATGGCCCCAATTGTGTCTCACAAATAGGGCACAGTGTGACACTGAACTGCATAAGCCTGTATTCCGGCAGATGGTAAAGACTTTGGTCAAGGACTTTGGGTTTCATGGACAGAGAAGTTCAGGAAGGGAATTCCAAAGCTTGGAAGTCAGGCCCCTGAATCCACAGCCACTAAAGATGATGCGGTGGGAATCAGGGGATATTCAAGAAGCTGGGATTGGAAGACCACAGAGATCTCGTGTATTGTGCAGCTGGAAGTGATTGGTGATTGGAACAGATAAGCCCTGAAGGGGTTTGAAAACTAGGGTGAGAGTTTTATAATGAAATTGCCTCTTCGTCAGGAATCAGTGCAGGTCTGGGAGAATGAATGACCAGGGTTTGGGCAGCAGAGTTTCTGATGACTTCATGTTTCCAGAGGAGGAGCCATCCATAGTGTCCAGGGGTGTGTTGGTTAGGTGGACTGGCAGTGCCAAATTGTCCATAGTGTCCAGAGATTGGCAGTGTGAAGTTGCCTATAGTGTCCAGAGATTGGCAGTGTGACAGGCAGGAGGCTGGAAGAACACTAGATTAGATTTCCTACAATGTGGAAACAGGCCCTTCGGCCCAACATGTCCACACCGAGCCTTCGAAGAGCAACCCACCCAACTCAACATTTACCCCTGACTAATGTGGGCAATTTTCCATGGCCAATTCACCCTAACCTGCACACCTTTGAACTGTGGGAGGAAATCCACGCAGATTCGGGGAGAATGTGCAAACTCCACACAGAATCGAACCTGGGTCCCTGACATTGTGAGGCAGCAGTGCTACCCACTGAGCCACCGTGCCGTCCTATGTGCAGGTTAGGTAGATTGACAGTGCTAAATAGCCCATAATGTCCAGGGATGTGTATGTTAGGTACATTGGCTGTGCTAAATTGTCCATAATATCCAGGTTAGCCATGATAAAAAAAATGCCAGCAGTGTTATATAAGTTTGGGGTGGCTTTTGATGAGCTGAATGGCCTCTTTCTCTGCTGTAGGGCTTAGAGTCATAGTTCTGTGACATTTCTGTGAATTGAATTGAATACGTGGTTGGAAACTGATCTCGGGATCAGCAGAAATTGGAAACATTCTGGGGCTGGAAGCCCAGTTTGGGAGATGTACTCATCTTTGTCACTGACCAAGATGTGTGTGAAAGCTGCAGTCTCTCACTCTCACCCTCCCCCACCCCTTGGACTGGCCTGAACACTCCGTACAGCAGGATGGGGGGATTGTGTGACTGTTCCCTTGGTAGTGAATCCTGTTCCTTTCGCAAGCTGATTAGCTGGGCTGATTGAACTCTGAATATTAAGCAGCTTGTTAGTTCAAGCATTGTGTTGCCCTCTCTGAACAAGCCCTCCTTCAGAGCCTGTGACTGTTTAGAAAGCAGACAGGAGCCTATCCACTAGCAGGAATTTGGCCTCTTGTTAATTAAACGCCAACCCTAGCCTGCACTGAATGGCCTCAGAGAGCACTTTGTACATTCCAGCTTATCGCTGCTGAAAGGACTGCATTTTCAATGGCTCCACTTTGTATTCTGAGCTGCTGAATGACTATCTGTGCTGATGTGTGCTTAAACATCTGAAGACTTGAGCCCCCAGGGAATGTGGGGGGAGGGCGCGGTGGGTTTGCTGTTTATGAGCATCGTTGATATTTGGCTCTCGTCTAACTGTTTAATCGTTTTGGTTTTGCGCTAGGTTTGTGAAGTGAGCAGGGCTTGTTAACCCCGTCAGCTCTCAGTATAGCGAGGCGGTCAGCTTCCAATGTGGAGTTCAGCCTGAGTCACCTTGACCCCAATCACCTGAGTCCTGACTTCCTTATGCCCGAAACGTCGAATTTCCTGTTCCTTGGATGCTGCCTAACCTGCTGTGCTTTAACCAGCAACACATTTTCAACTGTGATCTCCAGCATCTGCAGACCTCATTTTTTACCCCATTCCTTACTCTGCACCCCTGTCCTCCAGCCTTTCTCGGGACTGCAGGAGTGTGGTTCCACAGTCTAACTGAGCCATTTGTGGCTGGGCCTAGCTGAGGATTCAGGTTGGAAACTGGCAGGCTCTTTAACTGCGGTCACCCAGCTACCAGTCAGAACCCGGACTGACTGTTTCCAGTGCCCCAGGGGGATCGTTATAATCCATCCACCTCACCCTCAGTCAAGATGAATCAATAATGTGGAGGTGCCGGTGTTGGACTGGGGATGGACAAGATTAAAAGTCACACAACACCAGGTTATAGTCCCAACAGGCTTATTTGAGCGTGCAAGCTTTCAGAGCACTGCGGATTCATTAGGTAGCTAGTGGGGCAGCATCATAAGACATAGAATTTATACTAAAACCTGTTGAACTGTAACCTGGTGTTGTGTGATTTTTAAAGATCAGCCAAGTCAGTAGAGAGCAGAGGTTGTACTTTCCAGTGTGGTTTGGGGGGGTCAAGGCAATGTTGCCCGTCACTTCACAGAGAAAGGCAAAAATCCCAGCCCCGCTGTGAGGTGCGGCTGCAGTGCAAGGTTTAGCAAGCAGCTTGCATTTGTACACCTATTGTTCTGCAGTTGCACATACCTTGTGTTTGTCTTCGTTTTGGTAAGCCAGCAGGAAAGATCAAGGGAGGTAACAAATCACTTGAATGAAGAGTTTGATTTTGAGATGATTTTCAAACAGGGTCTAAGAGTGCCAGGCTGTCTGCACTCTCTGTGGGCTTCCAGACTAATGTTGTTTCGTTGCCTTTTGGCATTGCTGCCTTCCCGAATGACCCTTTACCAGAGAGGTTTGTTCAGCCATTTCAGGAGGCAGTTAAGAGTTGGCTATGGGTCTGGAATCACATGGGGGCCAGACCGCATAAGGATGAGTTTTTACATCGATTGCTGACTGTTATTGCCATTATGTGGTGGTCATTATTCCACGGTTTTATTAGCTGACTTCCACCAGCTGTTGTGGTATTTGATCCCCAGCATTAGCCTGGACTTCTGTTTTGTAAATGACGACTGCGCCACCATCTTCACCCAATCGGTGATGCTCAAAGAAGGCAGAGCACCGGTTCACAAAGGCCAGTTTCCTCAGGGAGGTACAAGTGATGAAGGTGGAAAGAATGTGTAGACCAGAGAGGATCCCTGCATTGAGGAAAGGACAGGGACTAGCTGGTTAACAGGAGACAAAGTCAGCAAAAATGGGCCGTTGGTTGGCAGCAAGGATCAGTATTGGACCTCAACTCTTTTCATACAATGTCTACAGTGTGGAAACAGGCCATTTGGCTCATTGAGTCCATACTGACCCTCCAAAAGGTATCCCAGTCAGACCCACCCCATTACCCCTGTATTTCCTATGGCTCAGCTGCACATTCCTGGACATTTAAGCATGGCCAATCCACCTAACCTGCACATCTTTGGGCTCTGGGAGGAAGCCAGACCACCTGGAGGAAACCCATGCAGACAGGGGGAGAATGTGCAAACTCCACCTAGACTCCACGGGCGGTACGGTGGCACAGTGGTTAGCACTGCTGCCTCACAGCGCTAGAGACCCAGGTTCAATTCTCAACTCACGCGACTGACTGTGTGGAGTTTGCACGTTCTCCCCGTGTCTGCGTGGGTTTCCTCCGGGTGCTCCGGTTTCCACCCACAGTCCAAAGATGTGCAGGTCAGGTGAATTGGCCATGCTAAATTGTCCGTAGTGTTAGGTAAGGGGTAAACGTAGGGGAATGGGTGGGTTGTGCTTCGGCAGATCGGTGTGGACTTGTTGGGCCGAAGGGCCTGTTTCCACACTGTACGTAATCTAATCTAATCCATTCCTAAGGGTGGAATCAAACCCAGGCCCCTGGCACTGTGAGGCAGCAGTGCTAATTACTGAGCCAACATGCTGTTGTTTCACATTTGATATAAATGCCTGCGATGAAGGGAGCAAAGATCTGGTTACTAAGTTTGCTGGGAACTCAAAGATAGATAGGAAAGTAAGTTATAAAGTGTATTTAAGGAAGCAACAAAGGGATATAGAAAGGATAAGTGAACAGACAAAAATCCGGTAAATGTGGTCTGTGCGAAAATTTGATACGATCTAGTTCAGCCCAAAGACTTATCAAAGAAGCATTCTGTCTAAATGGTGAGAAATTGCAGAGCTCTAAGATACACTGGGATCTGGGCACTGTAGAACATGAACAGTAAAATGCTGCATGTCGATAAAGCAAGTTGTTGGAAAGCTAATAGAATGTTAATGGTGAGGGGAACTGAATGCTATGCTTCAGTTACCCAGGAGAGTTGTGAGACCATGGTTATAGTGCTGGGCACTGTGTTGGTCACATTATTTAAGTTGTGCAGATGCTGGTGTTGACTGGGGTGGACAAAGTCAGAAGTCACAAGACACCAGGTTATATTGCAACAGGTTTATTTGAAATCACAAGCTTTCAGAGCGCGGCTCCTTTGTCAGGTGAAGTGGAGAGAGCCATACAGGCACAGCGTTTTTATGCAGAGAGATAATGGGAAGATAATTCCAGGTAGTTAAGGGTTTCAAAAGATAAATACAAATGGTATGAATGGAATGTCGACAGGCTGAAGAATAGGTCTCTGCAGGTGATCATAAGTGTCAGACGGTGTGAGTAAAGTGTCAACCGCTGAAGAGCAAGTGAAGGGATGACCTCTGATCGATTAATAATTACAAGAAAATCAAAAATCAACTGACCAAGGAACAGCACGGTGGCACAGTGGTTAGCACTGCTGCCTCACAGCGCCTGAGACCCGAGTTCAATTCCTGACTCAGGCGACAGACTGTGGAGTTTGCACGTTCTCCCCGTGTCTGCGTGGGTTTCCTCCGGGTGCTCCGGTTTCCTCCCACAGTCCAAAGATGTGCGGGTTAGGTGAATTGGCCATGCTAAATTGCCCGTAGTGTTAGGTAAGGGGTAAATGTAGGGGTATGGGTGGGTTGCGCTTCAGCGGGTTGGTGTGGACTTGTTGGGCCGAAGGGCCTGTTTCCACACTAAGTAATCTAATCTAATCTAAAAAAGCACTCCAAAAGCTTATGATTTCAAACAAACCTGATGTCATGTGATTTGACCTTATTTAAGGAAGGATATAAATCTGTTAGAAACCGTTCCAAGAAGGTTTACTAGACCAGTCATAGAGATGTACAGCATGGAAACAGACCCTTCGGTCCAACCCGTATTCATATACCCATCCAATTGCCTCTTAAATGTTGCAATTGTACCAGCCTCCACCACTTCCTCTGGCAGCTCATTCCATACACATACCACCCTCTGCGTGGAAAAAGTTGCCCTTTAGGTCACTTTTGTATCTATCCCCTCTCACCTTAAACCTATGCCCTCTAGTTCTGGACTCCCCCACCCCAGGGAAAAGACTTTGCCTATTTACCCTATCCATGCCCCTCATAATTTTATAAACCTCTATCAGGTCACCCCTCAGTCTTCAATGCTCCAGGGAAAACAGCCCCAGCCTGTTCAGCCTCTCCCTGTAGCTCAGATCCTCCAACCCTGGCAACATCCTTGTGAATCTTTCCTGACACCTTTTAAGTTTCACAACGCCTTTCCGATAGGAAGGAGACTAGAATTGCACACAATATTCCAACAGTGGCCTAACCAATGACCTGTACAGCCACAACATGACCTCCCAACTCCTGTACTCAATACTCTGACCAACAAAGGAAAGCATACCAAACGCTGCCTTCACTATCCTATCTACCTGTGACTCCACTTTCAAGGCACTATGAGCAAGTTGTCTTATGAGAAGAGGTTGGACTGACTAGACTTGTATCTGTTGGTGTTTCGAAAAATAACAAGATTGAAACATTTTGAGAGCTCTTGACCATGAATGTGGAAATGATATTCTCTCCAGAACTAGGCATACCTGTTTAAAAGTGACTTCAACGTTTGTGGTAATTTATTTCTGAAGGTTGTAAGTCATTGCCATTCTCTTCCCCCAAGAGGCAAGGATTCAGGAGAAGAAGAGTGTTTAAATATTTTTAAGCAAGAGATAAATTCTTGAAAGGCAAGAGGGTGAAAGGTTACTTCGGGTAATTTGGAATGGGAGTAATTCAATCAGCCATGATCGTATTGAACAGTACAGCAGGGTCAAAGGACTGAATAGTCTCCTGCTTGTAATTCATATGCTCTCAAGTCCGTTTCATGATATTTTTGCAAAACTCAGTGTGACACATAATAGATGAGCCCTTCTTTTCAACTAGCCCCCCACAGCACACGCATTACTCAGCCAATATAAACGCTTCTGTTTACACAGTTGTAATATTGGAGTGCAGCCAAATGACTCTGCGCTTGCCACCAGATACAATTCTGCTGCTCCTTTGGTGCAGGAAAGCAGCTCCGTGATGGAAACGAGGGGGAAAAGTGTTCCAGAGGAGCATAACTTTCAGTGCTGTCCTCAGCAGAGACTCTGCTCCTTTTGTTTTGTCTTTGGCAAAGGGTTTCTTATTCTTGGGCAGTTTGTTACTCAGACTTCCGCAGCAGTGAAGATGTTTTTTCCGTGTTGCCTGGGTGGGCTTCCTAGACAATGTACCACCAACAGGCAGTGGAGTGTGTCCATTGTCCAAGAGGGGGAATGGATTAGACTGCTGCTTGGATCAATTCGTAGATCCAGCTGTGATCCAGTGAGGAACATCCTTGCTGCGGATCAGGCAGCTGTCAGTTTATACCTAGCTACAGAGAACCCCAAAATCTAAGCTCCCAGAAGTGCAGCACTGTCAGAGATGCTGATGTTCACATGAGGTACAATGCTGGGATATCATCTCCTCCTCAGTTCTTCCTGTACTCTGGCTAGTTTTTAAACCTTCAACCAGTAATAATTTACCTTGTCATTATCACATTGCTGTTTATGGGAGCTTTCTATGCACAAATTGGCTGTTGAGTTTCCAACAGTGACGACACATTAGATGAATAGCAAACTAGGTTTTAACCGGCTCCTTACGAACAGGCACTCTTGATAAACCAGCACAAATGATCTCTCTGAGAAACCAGGAACTTAGTGTTTTATCACGATTCCTGAGTAGTCAGTTGAGGGTGAGAGTGAGAAGGCTCTCTGCTGGTAAGTTTATTTAAGGCAGAATTAGATTATTAAGTGATTTGTGATGTCAATAAATTATAACAGTGGTGTGTATATCCCCTGCGTTATGTTTCTATTACTTAGTATGTGTGTTTTCACCTTGATTATGTGGACATCTTAATTACATGGAATATTTAATCAACCAGCACACTTATTAACTCTAAATAAAGAAAGCTTTGGGAAATCCTGAGATTGTAAGATGCACTATATAAATACAAGTCTTTTATTAAAAATGGAGAAGTGTGAGAGAGCCGGGAGAGTAAAGGTGTTTTATGATTATTGCTCTATTTCAATTGAAACTTTATTGAAGAATTCTCTTGTTTCCTGTCCCCCAAAGTGCCAGCCGTGAGCTAACAGCATTTCATTCTGATCTTTGTTTGGCTTTCAGTGTTGTGAAAGAAGAAATCTCTGATGACAACGCAAAGCTGCCTTGTTTCAACGGGAGGGTTGTCTCCTGGGTAAGTACTGAAAGACTGCAGCACCCTGAGGATCTTGTTCCGACTCTGTCTTGGTAATATCCACTCGCTCGGAGTCATAGAGTCATACAGCACGGAAATAGACCCTTCGGTCCAACCAGTCCATGCTGACCATAATCCCAAACTCAACTATTCACACCTAATCTTGAAATTCCCCATCCTCAGGAAAAGGCACCTATTAGCAATCCTACTGATACAGCTCCGGATTTTACAAACTTCAAGAAAGTCACCCCTCAACCTCCTGCGCTCCAGTGATAGAAGTCCCAGTCTTCCTTTATAACTCAAACTTTCCATTCCTGGCAACATCCTGGTAAATCTCTTCTAAACCCTCTCCTGCTTGATATCCTTCTTATAACTGGGTGACCAGACCTGGACACAGTATCCCACAACAGGCCTCACCAATGTTCTGTACAACCTCAGCATGACTTTCCAACTCCTTTACTCAAAGGTCAGAGCAGTGAAGGTGCGCATGCTAACCACCCTGTCTATATGTGATGCAAACTTCAAAACATGATGTATGTGAACCCCCTTGGTAACAATTCCTCAGGAAGTATGCTTAATCATACAAGGAGCAGTTAGACAAATCGGTCCTAAATCCATTGGAATTTCGAGGGTCAGAAGGTGATCTTACTGAAGCATGCAAGTGCCTGAGGGGCCTCAACAGGATGGATGTAGCAAGGATGTGACCCTTTTAGGAGAGAGACCTGAACAACCAAGCACAGTTTAAAATGTAAGGGGTCTCCCATTTGAGACGAAGCTGAAAAGAAATATCCTTTCTGAGCCCCTCCAATCTACGGCACTTTTTCCTCCAAGAGATGGAGGCAGGGTCATTAAGTATTTTTAATATTTTTCGGACCGGGTGAGATTCTTGAGTAGCATTGCAGTTAAAGGTTGTCGGGGGAGGCAGGAATGTGGAGTCAAAGCTACAGTCAGATCAGCAATGTCACTGCTTTGATTGAAAAGCATGCTAGAGCTCACGCTAACTTTTTCATCAACTGTCCCAAATGTATAAATAGCCAGTTTAATCATGTGAATGGTTAACTTGTGGTGACCAGTATCTAATTTAAAAGAAGCACCATGCTTCATTCATAAATAAGGACACAAAACTTATTTGTTTAACCAGTTATTTGTTAACTACTAGGAAAACCAATTATTAATTACTAATAAGTGAACTTAAACTATATCCTCTTTAAATCGGAACACACCCATTCACTTACAAAAATACAGGTAAGAAACAAGCAAAAAAGGAACAAGTACTGTGCATAGAGAGTCCGAACCATGAGGGTGGAATGAAGTCACTTTCTTATGTTGTTTGGTGATCATAGAATCGCCATAGAATAGCAGGCCCATTAACTCTCCAAAGAACATCTCACCCAGACCCCCTTCCCCCAACCCTGGATTTCCCATGGCTAACCCAACTAACCTGCACAGCTTTGTCTGTGGGAGGAAAACCGGAGCACGCGGAGAAAATCCACGCAGACATAGGGAGAATGTGCAAACTCCACGCGGGCGTTTGCCCGAGTCTGGAATCGAACCCTGGTCCCTTGCGCTGGGAGGCAGCAGTGCTAACCACTGAGCCACTGTGCGGCGATAATGTCGCATTGTTGCTGACCACGACGATCCACAATTCAATAGTCTGTCAGTTGGACCGAGGCTTTTCTCTTGACTTGAGAGTTATCTCTCCCGAAACGTTTTGTGCCATCTCTTTGTGACTCTATAGAAAGGAAAGAACTGGCCTGGACTTGTAAGTTTTCTGGAGGTCTAAGTACAATTGCCACTTGTCTCCATTCTGTGAGAAATGTTAACTGAATTAGGAAAACTTTAGTTAGGCGGTATTTCAGAAACTCAAAGGTGCCAACGTGCCTCTCAGAAGCTCTCAAAATTTTATCACCATGTGTAACCATTAAGTGACCACCATACCATTCTGCTCTTGCTTGGATTTTGACAAAAAATTGATTCATTCTCTGCAACGCAGGAGATTCCAACCTTCCGTTTTCCCATTCGGTACTTCCGAATAGAAATATCTGTAATGGGTACAGGAGCAGGTGGAGTGTGGGAGTGTGTATGGGTACAAGAATAGGTAGGACAACAGAGTTTAAACATCCATGTAGCCCTTCCAGCAGTGATCATATTGAATGGTGGAGAAGGGCCAAATGGCCTGCTCCTACTCATGTTCATGAATTGACTGCCTCCCAAAGGGATTCTGAAAGGACAGAGCATGCTCCCTTCCCTCTGATCGAAGAGGGTGGTGTTTGGGATTACAAATTGCCCTTGCTCATGGTCGTCCATTCTGAGAATAAGTAATACTAACCCAGAAACTAGCTTGTTAGGATCTGATGGCCCGGTAAATTTCTTTCTGCTTCAGATTGACACTGTTTTCAACGATTACAAACTTGTGTGAACGCCGTACCTGACACCAGAGACGCTAAGTGTATAATCGGCTTGCAAAGTGAGTTTGATCTCACCAGTGAAAATAACTCGCAGATAAAATAATCTTAACTCCTTGTTCGTGGAACACAGTTGAGAAGACAGCTGATTAACTTCAGTCCTGGGCCGTTCAGTATGTTTCATGACTCTGCAGTTGTTTCTGCCTTATCTCCATAATGACTCAGCTGTCAAAGGCAGTGATTTATAGGGAGCGAGGGAGGGAGGGATCTACACTAGGACCAGGAACAGGCTCCTTGAGTCTCCTCCAGCGTAGCTGATCTGACTGTAACTTCAAGTCCACATTTCCCCCTTTTACCCCCTTGTTTAACAAGAATCTAGCTTCCAACATCTTCTCAGGGCAAGAACTTCCAAAGACTCCATGCTCTGATGGAAACAACTTCTCTTTACTTCTGTCTTAAATGGTCTTAAAAAGTGACCATTTGTCCTAGATTCTCCCATCTTAATAAGCATCCTTTCCCCACTCACCCTGTCAGCACCCCTCACCATCTTTATATGTTTCAATCAAGTAATTCTTACCCAGTAGACCGCAGGAGATGCAAACCCTTACCTGTCCAATCTGTACACAACACAACCCATCCATTCCAGTTATCAGACTGGTAAACCTCAGTCTCCAGTAAACTTTTCAGAGTTCCTTAAATAAGGTGACCAAATTTGGTACACAGTATTCCAAATGCAATCTCAACAATACCCTGTACAACTGAATCCTAAGTTTCTTACACCTTTCAATTCCCCTCACAACAGACAATAGCATTCTGTTAGCTTTCATCATTACTTGCTGTACCTGAATTCCAGGCAGGTACTGGGGTACTCAGATCTTTCTGCATTCAGAGCTCTGCAATCCATCACTGTTTCGATCATATGCCTTTTTTTAAGCTTCCTGCCAAATGGACAGTGTTGTATCATTATGCTCTATTTGTCGCAGTTTGGCCAACTCTCTCAATCCGTCTATATCCCTTTGTAGTCTCCTTCCGTCCTCTTCACACTTCATTTTGCACTTACCTTCGTGTCATGGACGTGTGAGAGAGATGCGCGATGGGTATTCAATTTGCTGTCAGTCATGTCCTCAAATGGCGCCTGAGCTGACACAATGCTAAGTGAGTTTGGACAGAGGGGAAGCTGTCAGCAGCTCGCTGGAATGCTGTGGTTGAGGAGATCAAACACCATACACTCCTCAAAAGCCTGTGAATTCTGTCATTACACCAACACTGTGGGTACGTGGGGAGTTGGGGGGTGGGTGATGGCGAAAAGGACACAGATAATGTGGAAACTGCTTTCCTTCCAGGGGAAGACAGACTTAGATCGAATAAGATACATCTTTTGGTGGGTTTGTGGCTGTCTTCCTTAGTTGTCTTGGCAGACTGCCTGTTATTAGTGGAGGGCACATCACAGTCTTTGCAGCGTTAAGTCACTAGGGTCCTTTATTAGTTGTCCTGGCTGAGTGCCTGTGGATGTTGTTTCCTCTAGGATGCTAATTAAGGAAACAATCATTTCGCTGATGGGAAGCTGCTGTTGCAGAATCGAAAGTTCAGACAGTGCTTTAGACTTGCCATCTATTGTGACGGATTAAACCGGTAGAGTTATTACAGGAAGCTGTTCCTTCAGAATGTCGTGTTCACTCCTCGCTGTGGGACCATTTCCCATCTCATAGTTTATTGAACTCCATGTGCTTGGCGGTCCAACCGGACGCTTCCTAAAGACTGACAGCCATTCGTGTCCTAAATGCTTCCCCCTGCCCCCAAAAGAAAAAAATACACACACAAGAAGAGTTAGTCACCTTGTGTTGTTTATGTTTTCCTGACGAAAAGCCAAGTGCAAGTCAATCAGGCAGGGTAGTGAAGCAGCCCAGGCCTCCACTTCAATACTCTGCTCACTCTGGAGCAACCACTTTGGGCCAGAGGGGGAATCCTTGCTACCTGTAACCTATAGGAACCCTGTCAGTGTGAATCAGATAGTGGGTATCCCCCAAGTGCGGGAGAGTGCACTGACCATGGCTAATACCAGGGGGCATGCCTTTAAGGTGGGGAAGTTCAAAGGGGATGTGAGGGGCACGTGTTTAAACACAGAGTCCTTGGAGTCTTGATCGTGCTGCCAGGTTTGGTGGTGGAGGCAGATAAGATAGGGGCGCTTAAGGGACTTGTAGAGAAGCACATGAGCATACAAGGAATGGAGGGATATGGATTAAGGGCAGGCAGAAGGAATTAGTTTAATTTAGCATCAATGTTGTATGCTGAAGGGCCCATTCCTGTGCTGTTCTATGTTCTAACCAGTAAATTTTAGTGAGGACCCCTTTCCATTGTTCCGATTTTAATATGATTTTTCTCTTCCACCTTGCTCTGTCACAAACTCTCAGAACCGTCCCTACTCAGGAAGCCATTCAGCCTGCATTGTCCGAATGTCTGATGTGTCTAATGCAACTCCCCTGCCGCCTTGATTAGATTCTTGATTAGATTAAATTCCCTACAGTGTAGAAACAAGCCCTTCGGCCCAACCACTCCACACCGACCCTCCGAAGACTAACCCACCCAGACCCACTTCCCTCTGACCAATGCACCTATTAGCATGGCCAATTCGCTTGATCTGTACATTTTTGGACTGTGGGAGGAAACCGGAGCACGCAGACACGGGGAGAATGTGCAAACTCCACACAGACAGTCTGCCCAAGGTTGGAATCGAACCTGGAACCCTGGTGCTCTGAGGCAGCAGTGCTAACCACAGAGCCACTGTGCTGCTCTGTCGCCTTTCACATGCTTCCTTTTCAGATTCCCTGTCAATATTCAATAGACCTTGCACTACATGCTGAGGCAGCGTGTTCAGGATCCGAACAGCTCACTGCATGGGCTTGCGTTGATGCCTTCCTGCACCAGTTCCATCTGAACCCAACTTGATGCATGTAACTTGGTCAACAGAAACAGGCTAAGCTGAATCCTGACATCCCAAGACCATCCCAGTGAAGGTGGTGTGGGACAGGGTGCTGGACTTTCCCTGGTCCAGCAGTGTAGTCGGTTATAATGACAGTTCCACTGTCTGAGAGCACACAACACACCTTAAAATTACTGATCACCCTGGTCCCTCCCAGTTGTAAATGTAAACACATGTTAAGCAGGGGAAAAGATATCCTGTACAATTTAATCTATGTTGAATGATCTTAATTCTTGAATCGTTTGAATGGATTTCTGAATTCTTGCACTTGATCGTTGTTTTGAAGTTTTTAAAATTTGTTAATGGATCATCACTGGCTGGGAGAAAGTGATGACTGTAGATACTGGAGCTCAGGGTTGAGAGGGTGGTGCTGGAAAAGCGCAGCAGGTCAGGCAGCGTCCGAGGAGCAGGAGAATTAACATTTCGGGCATAAGCCCTTCATCAGGAAAACATTGATTCTCCTCGGATGCTGCCTGACCTGTGCTTTTCCAGCACCACACACTCGACTCATCACTGACTAGAGCTGAAAATGTGTTGCTGGAAAAGCACAGCAGGTCAGGCAGCATCCAAGGAGCAGGAGATTCGGCGTTTCGGGCATGAGCCCTTCTTCAGGAATGAAGGGCTTATGCCCGAAACGTTGATTCTCCTTCTCCTTGGATGCTGCCTGACCTGCTGCATTTTTCCAGCAACACATTTTCAGCTCTGATCTCCAGCATCTGCAGACCTCACTTTCTCCACATCACTGGCTAGGCCAGCATTTATTGTACTTTAGTCCCACAGCAATGTGGTTGACTCTTGAGTCATGTGTAACCAGACCAGGTAAGGACGGCAGAGATTAGGCAGCCAGATAGTGGTGACGTGAGCGCCATCGCGTTAGTCCAGATATTGTAAATTGAATTCAAATGTCACCACCTGCTATGATGGGATTTACGCCCATCTCTCCAGAACATTAGCCTGGATTACTAGTGACACTTACACCACCCCCTCCTTGTTGCTGTTATGTTTCTCACAGTTGGTATCTGCTGAAGGCTCACAGCCAGAGCCAGCGCCTCACCCAGTTAGCACAATGCCGGATGTACCTCCTCCAATCGAACGAACAGGTGGAATCGGAGACTCGAGACCTCCTTCTTTCCAGTGAGTAAACTCGCTGATTTATTAACAGTGCCACTGAAGCAGAATACAAACGTCGACATTGGATGCAGGAACCTGAGAACTAAACTTTATATACGTTGCCGATAAAGTGACACGCTGTCAAAGTTTTATATCGTTCTTTCATCAGGCAGATGGGAGCAGCAAATTATACAGCAGGTGGTCAGCGGGCAAGTTAACTCTGGTCAAGTCATTGCCATGGAAAACACAGCAGGGAATTATTGCTTGTTCAACTCTTGCTTCATGATTAAATTAAATGCTTTTGTTTCAGTCAGAAAGCTACAATGCCTGGATATGTTCCTTTCCTCCTGCAGCGAGTCGTTCCTGATTATAAATGTTATTAGTTTCTAACCAAGTCACATTGCTGGCCAGACAGGAAATCTTAACAACTGTAGATCTTTAAATTTTAAAGTGTAATTTTTAGCATACTCGGGATTGTTAGGTGAGTGCTGTCAAATCGCAGAGTGGTAAGAAACATTACTGAGGGTTGCAAGCGTCGGCTGGGTGAGTGCAGTTCATATTGTGTTCAATATGTTCCATGTCAGTTGTTGAAAATTATTCAAGTGCCTTGCTTTGATAAGTTTTAATTAATATGTAAACTATATCGATAGTACTTGGCATGTCTTTGACACTCTAAGGATGTGTAAGATGATGTGTGACTCAGTTGATTCCCTTCTTGGCAACCATTCCTAACGTGTTGAGGTTTGTGTTGTTTTTTTCTAATTTATTTTAGCTGCAATTTCTTGTTCTTGTGTGATTTTTATTTTTTTCTACCCCCCTGAAGTGGTGTGAACGCTCTCTTCAATTTCTTGCAGTGCAAACGTGGCTGGGAGTCGGGAGAATTTGGATAACGAGACCGAGACGGAATCGGTGGTGTTGTCCCGGAGAGAGAAGCCGCGACGGAGGGAGAGTATGGAACATGGTGTGTGTAAAGGCCTGGGTTTGCAGGAGGGCAGACTCTAACCTGCGTTGGCAGACAGAAATTTATTGTCCACACGGACATCCAAATCTGGAGCAGCGGCTGTTCAGAATTTTGACGTCTCTGAAAATGTCTGGTGCAGCTCTGCACTCGAGTGTTGTCAGAGTTGTCTGGGAGAGTTATAGTGGCTCCCTCTCAGTTGGGTGGTGATTGAATAAATTGCACCGTTCATTAGGGTATGTTATTTTCCCCTCGGTTATTGTTTTTAGTTTGAGAAGGAGGAAAGCACTCACTCCCCCAGTGCTCTTGATCTCCGAAGTGTGCAGTGAAACCTCTGTGTGTTTAGAGCAAGCTTGTTGTGGAGGATTTAAAGCGATGTGTTCTGCTCCCCACAGGTCCCAGAGTTAATGGACACCCAAAGATGGAGCGACATCTTGCTGGTTACGAGAGCTCGTCCACACTCCTGAGCAGTGAGCTAGAAACCACCAGCTTCTGTGACTCGGATGAGGATGATGCAGCCAGCAGGTACTGCTGACAGATGCAGCAACTGTTTCCTTGCCTCTGCTTCACAAAATAAACTGTGTGGGCTAGGTCTGCATTTATTACCCATCCTGCTTACAGTCGAGAGTCAGTTACAGTTTTAAAACCAGCAGTGGTTGCTGTTAGATTAGATTAGATTCCCTACGGTATGGAAACAGTCCCTTCGGCCCAACAAGTCCAGACTGACCCTCCAAAGAGTAACCCACCCAAACCCAATCCCCTACATTTATCCCTGACTAATGCACCTAACACTATTGGCAATTTAGCATGACCAATTCACCTGACCTGCACATCTTTGGACTGTGGGAGGAAACTGGAGCACCCGGAGGGAACCCACACAGACACGGGGAGAACGTGTAGACTCCACACAGACAGCTGCCCGAGGCGGGAATTGAACCCAGGTCCCTGGCACTGTGAGGCTGTGTATTATACTGGGTCCTTATATTATTATTTTCTAAATTGAATTCCGATTTCGACATCTGTCATTGTGGGATTGAAACTCGAGTCCTCTGTTCATGAGACTGGATTTCTGGGTTACCCGTCCCCTAGTGTTATCGCTGTGCCTCCCTGACTTGCCTGTCGTTCCTCTCCTCGCTTGTACTTCCTGATCTTCACGTTTGTCCTGCTTTGCATCCTCACCCAAGTTTATGCACATCACCATCTCCTGAACTTCCTCACTCCCGGATCGCAAAGGAATGGAGCTCTCTGGCTGTCACAACTTTTCCCATCTACCTACAGTTTCGGGGCTGTCAAAGTTCAAGCCGACCGTCAGTTTAAAAGAAAATGAAAGAACTGCGGATGCTGTAAATCAGAAACTAAAACAGACGCGCTGGATCTGGAAAGGTTCAACAGGTCTGGCAGCATCAGTGCAGAGTGAAAAGGGAAGGGTCACCAGGCTGGAAAAGTTAACTCTGATTTCTCTCCACAGTTTAGATTAGATTCCCTACAGTGCGGAAACAGGCCCTTCGGCCCGACAAGTCCACACCGACCCTCCAAAGACTAACCCACCCAGACCCATTCACCAACTCCCTACTAATGCACCGAACAATGCATGACCAATTCACCTAAACTGCACTTTGGACTGTGGGAGGAAACCCACAGACACGGGGAGAATGTGCAAACTCCACACAGACAGTCACCCGAGGCTGGAATCGAACTCGGGTCCCTGGCACTGCGAGGCAACGGTGCTGACCACTGAGCCACTGTCTGGCAGGTCTGCTGAGCATCACTGTAGTAAGCTACACTTGTCTAGTCTCTTCCTCTGTTAGAAAACGCAGAACAGTACGGCACTGGAGTGGATCTTTTGCCCCACGATGTTGTACCAAACATGATGCTAAATGAAGCTAATCTCTTCTGCTTACCCAAGGTCCATATCCCTCCATTCCTTGCTAATTCATGTGCTTCCCTAAAAGTCTCTTAAACACCCCGAATGTATCTGCCTCTGTCACTTGTTGCAGGAACCCCCCACTCTCAATTAAAAAAAACTTGCCGCCTCACGTCTCCTTTTGAATTTTCTCCCCCTCACCATACCCTCTTTCAACTCTGCAAGAAAGATTCTGAACGTCAACCCGATGTACGCCTCTCATAATTTTATGAACTTATATCAGGTCTCCCCTCCGCCTCTCCCGATGCAGAAAAAAAAGGCAACCCTAGTTTGTCCAGCCTTTCCTAACAGCTCATCCCCTCTAATCCAGGCCTTGTTCTCGGCCCTGATATTCTCTCTCAGTGGCTCCCGTTCTGCTTGCTCTCCTGGTGAACCTGACTGGGTCCACCTAATCTGCGAGCTGAGGAGTGGGTGGTTCCTGGCTGACAGGGAACCGGAATGTGATCTGATTGAATGGTGATCTCGGTTCAACCACCAAACCCTTCTCCAATTTCTTATGTCCATGTGTCTTTGTTCCTGAAAGACTTAAGAAGTCCGCGTTTGGAATACTACGTGCAATTCTGGTTTCTCTGCTATGGCAAGGATGTTGTGAAACTTGAAAGGGTTCAGAAAAGATTTACAAGGACGTTGCCAGGGTTGGAGGGTTTGAGCTATCGGGAGAGGCTGAACAGGCTGGAGCTGTTTTCCCTGGAGCGTCAGAGGCTGAGGGGTGACCTTATAGAGGTTTACAAAGTCATGAGGGGCATGGATAGGGTGACGAGCCAATGTTTTCTCCCCAGTATAGGGGAGTCTAAAACTAGAGGGGCATTGATTTAGGATGAGAGGGGAAAGATTTAAAAGGGCCCTAAGGGGTAACCATTTCACACAGAGGGTGGTGCATGTATGGAATGAGCTGCCAGAGGGAAATGGTGGAGGCTGGTACAATTACAGCATTTAAGAGGCATCTGGGTGGGTAAATGAATAGGAAGGGTCTGGGGGGATATGGACCAAATGCTGACAAATGGGATTAGGTTAGTTTAGAATATGTGGTCAGCATGGGCGAGTTGGACTGCAGGGTCTGTTTCCATGCTGTACATCTCTATGACTCTGAGACCTCTCTATGACTGTTGTGATCTTCCATGAGGCAGTGGGGAGCGAGAGCACCTGGTGGAGAGATATCTAGGCAGGTTAGTTTGGTTTTGATGTACCTGTTTGTTTACTCCCCTCTCTAGATTCAGCAGCTCCACTGAACAGAGCACCAACTCGCGGATCCTGAAACGCCACCGGCGCAGACGGAAACAGAGGCCCCCACGACTCGAACGTGTAAGAGCACAGTCACTCCTTGACCGCCCTGTGTGCACAGCTTTTGTCTTTGTTTCTGTTCTGAATCACCAAAGCTCAGTATAAGCTAGGTAGAGGGTTTCAAGCCTCCTCCTCCTCCCGTGCTGCCTGCCCCCCAGTCCGTTACAGCCCGTTTTAACATCCCGAGATTTTACCTGTGCTCGTTCCCCAACTCCTGAAATCTGATTCCGTTGCTGTGTGTGAAGGGGTGTCTCTGGAAACATCCTGCTCGGAGAGAGAGAGCCATCCAAAAAGGCTAACAGCTGTCTGCCTTTCTCCCTAACAGCTTTGCAAACCTTTAACAGTCTGTGTCTGACCTTGCTTTTCTGTTTCTAATCCCACACAGGCCTCCTCGTTTAGCAGCGTCACTGATTCGACAATGTCCCTGAACATCATCACAGTCACGTTGAACATGGGTAAGGGAGTAACCGCAATCTGGAAAGCTGTAGCTGCGGCTAGGGTATGTCTAAAGCTGGAAGCAGGAGCAGGAGTAGACCATTCGGCCCATTGAACCTGCTTCACCATTCAGTACGATCATGGATGATCTTAGCTTTCAACCAGACTTGCCCACCTTCACCCCTGATCCCTCGATTCCCTGAGAAACCAGAAGTATGTCTATCCCAGCTTAAATACCTCCCCCTGCAGCACTTTTGGGGAGAATTATTGCAAAGATTCCCAGCTTCTTTAAACTATTTCCAATCTCAGTCCCAAATGGCCAGCCCTTTATACCTGGACTGTGCCCTTGCCCTCTGTGTCTCAACACCAGCCCCAGGTTTTAGATTCCCCAACCAGTGTTATGATCTCGGCATGTACCTTGACAGTCTCGTTCAGAACCTTCAATGAGATCACCTCTGATTCCAAACTCCAGAGCACACCAGCCTAAGTCTCTTGTCCAAGGGACCAATCTAGTCAATCTTCATTGTATTGCGTCTAAAAAAAACAAACTTGAGGAACCAGAACTACACAGTGTTCCAGATGTGCTTGGCGCCAAAGTCCCTTTGCAGTGTGAGTTGACTCTTCCTAGTTGAAACCCAGAAATTTCAGCGAGGGAGTGGGGCCATTTGGTTGGGAGATGTTTGTTTGCCAAGGATCAGGCAGCACTTGTGTGCAAAGTCTAGGCTGGCATTCCCACTGGGAATACAGTGTTGTTGAAGGTGCAGTCTGTCAAACCAAGACTCCCTCGGGTGTGTGGCGTCCCTTGGTATTAGCTGAAGGAAGTACGGGAGATTTCACCCAGTGTCCTGGTCGGTATTTGCTCCTCAGCCAAGTCACTGAAGCACCCAACCTGGTAGCGGTGTGTGTGGGAGCTGTCTGTGTGCAAATTCAGTGCTGTGTTACCCACAGTGCAACAGTGACTGCACTTCGCAAAGTTACATTAGAGTAACATCCTGAGGTCAGGAGCAGAGTTCTAGAAATACAGACTTTTCCTTTCTCTCCACGAAGTAAATGGAACAGTTGCAACCTCATTTGGTTTGATCCGATCCACCATCAAAAGTAAAAGTACAGATTCTGCTTTCTTCAACTCTAGAGAAGTACAACTTTCTGGGTATCAGTATTGTTGGCCAGAGTAATGAGCGAGGGGACGGAGGGATCTACATTGGATCAATAATGAAAGGTGGAGCAGTGGCTGCAGACGGGAGGATCGAACCTGGTGACATGCTGTTACAGGTGAGTACAACCACCTCTCAAACCTTGTAAACTGAAACTCAGTTCCTGACGAGGCCATTCCAGAGTCTGCAGAGGTGGAGTAAATGTGAGACTAGGAATAGCAGCATGTAGTTAAATGCTGTTAGATTCTCCACAATCACCTGATGAAGGAGCAGTGCTCTGACAGCTAGTGCTTCCAAATAAGCCTATTGGACTATAACCTGGTGTTGTGTGATTTTTAACCTTGTCCACCCCCGTCCAACACCGGTGTCTCCAAATCTTAAATGCTGTTGACATCTAACTGGAGTAGAGTTTCACCGGCAGTGGGACTGCTGTTCCCAGCCGATCACTGTCAACATTGATGGTTGTCCCTTATCTTCCAGCACGGGATTAGCAATTAGCTGCGCGAGCTGTTTTGTTTCACCTTTCCCACTCACCAGGAAACAGTGTCCATGAGCAGTCGGCCAGCACTGGGAGATCAGAAAGAGGTCACTTTCACATAGTGCTCTTGACCAACTGAGCAAATTCTCCGATTTGAGACTAAATTTTCTTGTGTCCCTTCCGACAGTGATGGGTGTTGTTGGCTGGGCCCAGCACTTTGTCACCCATTCTTAACTGGATTGAGAAGGTGGGAATGAATGTGAACGAATTGTTGCATTCTGTCGTGCAGCTTTCTGGAAAGGAGTTCCGAGATTTTGACCGAGTGATAGAGGAGAAGCAGCGATACATCGTCCTGACTTGAAACTGTATGACTTGAAAGGGTAGTGTTCCATGCATCCTCTGCCCTTGTATGTCTAAGTGTTAGAGCTCACAGCTATGGAAGGTGCCACCTGAAGGGCCTTGGAATGTTACTACTATGAATCTCTTTGATGGTCCACACTGCTGTGACTGTCAGCAGTGATGAAGGTGAATGTTGAAGGTGGTGGTGGATGGGGTGCTAGTGATACTTTGTACTAGATGGTGTTGAGTTTCTTGAGCGTACCATCCAGGCAACTGGGCAGGATTCCATCACAGTGTCTTTTGAATGGTGGACCTTCTTTAGAAAGTTGGGGCGTGTGTAACTTACTGCAGAGTTTTCAGCTTTCCCACGTGTTTCTGTATTGTCAATGTTTGCTTGATTAGCCAGCTGTATTCCTTACATTGGCAGTGGAGGGTTCAGCCATGTCAGTGCTGTTGAAAGTCAGGGGATTGGAGTGAAGAGTCAGTACCTGGGTGTGACCTTTATGTCGGCTGTAGCATGGTTACTTTCACTCGTGTCTTCTGTATCACTCACTCCCACCTACTTCTGTCCCCTCCAGGTGAACGACATCAACTTTGAGAACATGAGCAATGACGATGCTGTGCGGGTTTTGAGAGAGATAGTTCACAAGCCCGGGTAAGTGGGAATGCCGTCTAATGCTGGCAAAACATCTCTTGTCCTGAGTTGGCCTCATCTTCAGATGCAGACCGTGATGATTGTTGCTTGCTTGCCTTGCAGAAGGTGCACTGTGGATATCCCAGATGGTAGAGAGGCCAAAAGGGCTATCCCAGCTTGTATTCTGTTGTGTTGAAGATTAAGGGGATGCCTGAAAGGGATGCTAGGGCAAATAGAGGGAAACAGTTTCTCCTGGGGGAGCAAGTGTTGAACATCATCTAAAGGTAAAGGCAGGCTGTGCAGTATTGATATCAGGAAGCACTCCTTCCAACAACAGGGAGTGGACTTTGGGAGCTCAACCACAAGAAAGCTGATGACACTGGAAATCAGTTGGAAATTTGAAAGCAAAGATGTTGACGAGTTTGAGTACTGTATATACTCAAGTATAGGCCGAATTTTTAAGACTATTTTTAGAGGTTCTAATACATGGGCACAAGTTTTGAGGAGCTGAAATTCATGCTGCAGTTCGAAATACCGTATTATTAGCCAAAGTTGATTTGATCGCTCAACTAATCCCAGGTAGAGAAGAAAAACACAATGAATCACAGTAAAGGTAATTACTGGATAAAAGCAAGAGACCAGTACAAGATTTTAACATGTTAAAGATTCATTGTAATCCTGCAAAATCACATTGTTCCACATCATCATGGCCTGGTATAATAGCACACCTAAAATGAAACATTTATTAAATTCTGAGCGTGTAAGTGTCTTGAACTTCCCCACCAAATCCTTCCGTTTCCCTCCCATTTACTCTCATATATTATGAATCTCAACAACATAACAAATTGTCAAAGAATTAAAGACATACCGGTATGTAGCAAACATATCTCACTTTTATTCAGATATAATGGCACAATTAAAATGATTAAAGTTTGAACGATATTAATGTTTAGATGTACAGTGAACAAGATGTGATAAGAACAGATAGACTTGGTGCCGGTCTGAATGAATGAATCAAAACGTACTGTAGTGGGCTAGGTAGGGTAATGAATGAATAGAGAAGCAATATAGTAAACAAACAATGATGAGGACAGTAACAACGATAAGTGAATGAATGTGATTTTGTTTAAATGGATTCATGGAACTATGCAGTTTCCTTTGTAAGAAGTTTATAATGCGATATAGTGGGGTCGACTTACACACGAGGTATGTGGAAAATACAAGATTTTTTGGACAGAAATAAGGGGCCGACTTATCCATGAGATTGACCTATGCACATGTATATACGGTATTAAATGGATGAAAAGTGGGTGGTTGGAGTTAAAATGCAAAGCAGCTGCCATGTCATTAAATGGTGCTGGATGCTTGAGGGGTTGAATGGCCTTGTCTGCTTGTTGTTAGATTGAGCACCCTCTCTCTCCCAGGTTCAGCGCAACGTGGAAAGGGGTGAGTAATCAGCAAGAGCAGTGTTGTATGATTAGATTAGATTCCCTACAGTATGGAAACAGGCCCTTCAGCCCAACAAGTCCACACTGACTCTCCGAAGAGTAATCCACCCAGACCCATTCCCCATATTTACCCCTGACTAATATGACTATGGGCAGTTTCCCACGGCCAATCCACCCTGACCCGCACATCTTTGGACTGTGGGAGGAAACCGGAGCACCCGGAGGAAACCCACACAGGCACGGGGAGAACGTGCAAACTCCACACAGACAGTCACCCAAGGTGGGAATTGAACCCAGGCCCCTGGTGCTGTAAGGCAGCAGTGCTAACCACCGTGCCACCCCTAAGATAATGAAAAGAAAGAGTGTGCAAACTCCAGCCTGGGATTTGTATACAGGGACCCATTCTCTGCAAACAAGAGAAATATGTTCAATCTTTTAGTCCTTTGCAATGCTGTAGGAGCTTGGATGGTTCTCCGTGGCCAATGGCTCTTGCAAGAAGCATCCTTCCCTCCTGTGGTGTAAATGGTTGTAACTGTCTGAAATTTGGATTTCTGATGGGTGTGAGATAAAAATCATTGATAACATGTTGCTCTTTCCAGCACTATTCCAGTTCTGTACTCCTTCTTTTGGTTTTAGTTGCAGGGGACTTGCTGCAAGCTTTTGAAATTCTGTTAGGTTTGGAAGACACTCAGGAATCTGGGTATGTTGGGGGATCGGGCAAGGCTTGAACCAGGGACTGTCCGTATAAGTATATCCAACAGGGCGTTTAAGAGACTGGAGAATGGTGAGAATGAGGACCTTGAGGTAAATGGAATTGATGTGTTTCAGGGAGGGGTAAGCTGGATCGACCCTGGTGCGGAGAAAAGAGTGGAAGGATACACTGATAGGGTGAGATGGAAGTGGAAGGCTCATGTGGAGCAGAAACTCGGGCATGGAATAGATGGGATTATGGCCTGGTTGTTCTCTGCAGGTCTGTGTAACACCTGAGGAAACTGCCAGTAGCAACCTCAGAACTGAGTACCACTTGTGGCTTACAACATTATCTGTAAGTAACACACTGATTTGAGAAAAAAAAATCCCTTCTGGTTTAGTTGTGTTAGCTTCAATGTTTACTCTGGTTTTGAATGTGCTGAAGGTGAATCTTGTTGAAGGAGTGTGATGAATGCAGGAGCGTTGCTATTCCTGTCCCAGCCCCAGGTGCTTTATGATATATTGTCCCTCCTTTCAAAGCTACTTACTTGACTTGGCTTTAACCTGCTTGTTTTCCTCTCTCTCAGGCCAATCATTTTAACGGTTGCCAAATGCTGGGACCCATCACCTCAGGGCTACTTCACTTTGCCCAGAAGTAAGTGTTGACTTAATATCTCGCCGCACATATAGCAGTGTGTGCTGTGCTACTGAGGTTCATGTTTATTGACAACTGATGAGACGAGGTTTTCTAATGCTTCAAGTTGAAAACTTTTGGTGACTCTTTGCAGTCCCCCATCACACACTCCCAGGACAGGGACAGCACAGGGTTAGATACAGAGTAAAGCTCCCTCTACACTGTCCCCATCACACACTCCCAGGACAGGGACAGCACAGGGTTAGATACAGAGTACAGCTCTCTCTACACTGTCTCCATTAAACACTCCCAGGACAGGGACAGCACGGGGTGAGATACAGCGTAAAGCTCTCTCTGCACTGTCCCCACCAAAGACTCCCAGGACAGCACAGCGTTAGATACAGAGTGAAGCTTCCTCCACGCTGTCCCTGTCAACCATTCCCAGGATAGGGACAGCACAGAGTAAAGGTACAGAGTAAAGCTTTCTCTACAGTGTCCCCCATCACACTGTTCCAGGACAGAAGCAACATGGGGTTAGATACAGAATAAAGCTCCTTCTACAGTGTCTCCCATCAAACCCTCCCAGGACAGGGACAGCACGGGGTTAGATACAGAGTAAAGCTCCCGCTACACTGTCTCCATTAAACACTCCCAGGGCAGGGACAGCACGGGGTTAGATACAGAGTAAAGCTCCCTCTACACTGTCTCCCATCACACTGTTCTAGGACAGGGACAGCACGGTTGATTGGGCTGATTGACCTCCTGCTATCCTGATTGGAGGTGATGACTTTGCTGGGAAGTGAAAGTGGAGAATTATGCTGAGGACAGAACCTGGGACTGTTGAGGACAGAGCAGGGTATGCCAATGTTTGAATCAATTCTACCAAGTGTGTTCAGACTGGAAAAGTGACCACTTGGCCAATGGACTGCTGGACACTCTGCCAAACTAGTGCCTTTGAGAACAATTTGAAAGAAAAGAAAAAAGACAGGAATTTAATGGCTCAAGAATTGAAATGTGTTGCCATTTTGTCACACCTTGACCTGAGTGACCAGCATGGTCCGATTTGTGTCCTAGCTTGTATTTTCTTGTTGTCCTTTTGCGCACACTGATGCGATTCTCTGTTCCTCTTTCTGTAGATGAGCCGATCCGACCTATTGATCCTGCTGCCTGGGTGTCTCACTCTGTTGCATTAACTGGTGCATATCCAGCTTATGGTGCTAGTTCATCCATGAGCACCATCACCTCGAGCAGCTCAATTACCGAAACCGAACGTAAGTGAATTCCTCCCAGTGGTTCCGCTATTATCAGACAAGAGGCTTGAACTCTGAACGTAGCAATTGGGTTAATGTCTGTCTTGGGTCACTGGCATATAGCACCTGTGAAACTTGCTAATAAATGGTGGCATTATTGCTTACTGCATGCCTTAGTCCCTGTGGAATGTCTCGTGCCGCTCTGTTGGATCGTACTGTGCGTAGTCAGGCCCAGTGAACGAGCAGGAGTAGACTGCTCAAACCCCTTGAATCTGCTCTTCCTTTCAATTTATTTGTGCCTGACCTTGAGATTCAGCTCCACTCTCCTGACCGCTCCCCATTTCCCCTTGGTTCCCAAAAATCTGTCGATAATAGCTGCAAATATACTCAACAATTGAGGATCCGCAGCCCTCTGGGGTAGAGAATTCAAAAGATTCAGTCCCAGAAGATTGGCCAATTATCCTGAAAGTCTGCCTCCCACCCCCTGCCCTGGAAATCATCTCTCATCGTCTACCCTGTGTAACCCTTTCACAACCTTGAGTGTTACAATGAATCACCCCTCACTTTGCTAATCTCCTGAGAGCATCGTTGCAGTTTACTCAGCCCCTCATCATAAGGCAGTGCGATTATCCTCCGGACAAATCCGGTGAATCTTTACTGTGCTGGAAATAAATGTTGAGTGAACTGGGTCTGCGTGTTCACAGATTGTCAAACGACCAGTATTTAAGGGCAGCTCAGTGGTTAGAGCTGCTGCCAAACAGCACCAGGGAGCCGGGTATGATTGTAAGCTCTGGCGACTGTCTGTGTGGAATTTGCAACAATCTGCCTGTGTCTGCAGGGGTTTCGTCCAGGTGCTCTCTCTCCCCCCACCCCCACCGCAGTCCAGAGGTGTTCGGGTTAAGGTGGATCGGCCATGGGAAATTGTCCAGGAGAAAGTGAGGACTGCAGATCAGAGTCGAGAGTGTGGTGCTGGAAAAGCGCAGCAGGTCAGGCAGCTTCCGAGGAGCAGGAGAATTGATGTTTCGGGCAGGAGCCCTTCATTCCTGACGAAGGGCTCTTGCCTGAAAAGTTGATTCTCCTGCCCCTCGGATGCTGCCTGACCTGCTGCGCTTTTCCAGCACCACACTCTCGACTCATGCTAAATTGTCCCGTAGTGTCCAGAGATGTGTCGGCTAGGTGGATTAGCCATGAGGGTTACAGGGATAGGAGGGGTTTGGGTGGGATGCTGTTCAGAGATTTGGTGTGGATTCGATGGGCTAAAAGACTTGCTTCCATGCTCTGCTTTCTCATATTCTAAGCAGCTAAAACCCTGCTGCTGTTACTGAGAAGTCACAAGCTTTCTCGCGTTGGTTCCCATGTAATAAACCTGCAAAATAAGGGATCAGCATTCCTGAACTCAAATCCTCTTCCTCATTTCCATACGCGTAGCCAGCAGTGCTCGGAGTATTGTCTGAATTTTTCATTTACGTATGAGACTGCTGGTTCTGCCTCACAGGGTTGATTAACTTGATTCCAAACTATTGATCCTGACATCAGTTCAGGGAATCAGTGTCCCATGAAGTGACTTTGTCCCGACCCAGTCCACCAGGATGATGGCCACAAGTTGATGAAGTATTTTGGGACGCGGTGGACGGAACTAAGTTTTTTTAGAAGTTGTTTTTAAACTGGACCAAAGGCGACTGAAGAGTTTTTTGTAGTCACTTTGGTGGTCGTTATTGTTATATAGGAAACACAGCAGCCACTTTGGGCACAGGGAGATCCCGCAAACCGCAGTGCGATCATAACCAGATATAATGTGTGTCTAATTTTGTCAAATATTGTCCCAAAGATGTTGGGGAGAGCTGCCCTGTTCAATTTCAAAATAACACTTCAAAATGTACCAGGCAGAGCCTTGGTTTGAGGTCTTGTTTTAACCCAGGCACTTCTGACAGTGCAGCACTCCCTGGGACTGAGCTGGGAGGGTTATCCTCGGTGTGGGATTTGAACCAAGGACTTTCTGACTAGCTGCTGAGCCACGGCTGGCAGAGCGGTAGGCTGGAATAAAGGTTCATCCCTCCGCATGTTCAGCTCCTGATCTTGATCATTCACTGTGGTAACTGGAGTGAGCTGAACCCCATCTCCAGTTCACCAGCAGTTACCAGCGCCTGCCAGTCGTTGTATAAACCTCAGGACGAATAAATGGACAGAACAAACTTGTGTTCGTGTTGGTCTCTGTTTGGATCTTCTTGTGTTGTAACAAATTTGCAAAATCTTTCTCCAGGTTTTGACGACTTTAACCTGTCCATCCACACGGATATGATGTCTGTTGCTAAGGCGATGGCTTCCCCAGAGTCTGGCCTTGAGGTTCGAGACAGGATGTGGTTGAAGATTACAATCCCCAATGCATTCTTAGGTGGGTTATTCCTTGGTCAGTCTTTTATCTTCCAACACCGATAAGCAAAGCAGTGGTGTTCGCTGCAAATAGATAGGGAGCACCTTTTTATTGGTCAGGGTGTGAAAATGAATGAACATGGAACCGTAACATTTCAGTGTGGCATACAGGTCATTCACAGTCCAACCACATGAGGTTCCTGCTTGTCTAGGAGTGAGGTTATTTTGCTGTGTAACTACAAATTTACTAGTGGAAAATTGTCCCGTAGTGCCCAGGGATGTGCAGGTTAGGGTGGATTGGCCGTGGGAAATTGTCCCATAGTGCCCAGGGATGTGCAGGTTAGGGTGGGTTGGCCATGGGAAATTGTCCCATAGTGTCCAGGGATGTGCAGGTTAGGGTGGATTGGCCATGGGAAATTGTCCCATAGTGTCCTGGGATGTGCAGGTTGGGTGGGTTGGCCATGGGAAATTGTCCCATAGTGTCCAGGGATGTGCAGGTTAGGGTGGATTGGCCGTGGGAAATTGTCCCATAGTGCCCAGGGATGTGCAGGTTAGGGTGGATTGGCCATGGGAAATTGTCCCATAGTGCCCAGGGATGTGCAGGTTAGGGTGGATTGGCCATGGGAAATTGTCCCATAGTGCCCAGGGATATGCAGGTTAGGGTGGGTTGGCCATGGGAAATTATCCCAGAGTTAAGGCTGCTTGTTATCTGTGCATGGCCACAATTTATTCTGAAGTATATGCATTAATCATTGTGCAACTATATCGAGTCACTCTTCAGCAGGTTAAGGAGGGTTGCTCACTGTATGACTCTGCGTTGACCAGTGTGCTTTAGTCCTCTCTGTCTCTTGGAGACGCCCTAACCCATCCACCTTTCTTGTTTGCGCTGTGCCCACAGCCTTGTTGTCGGAGCGATGGGGACTGAATCTTGTGTTTCTGACGCACAGGCTCCGACGTTGTGGACTGGCTGTACCACCACATCGAGGGCTTCCAGGATCGCAGGGAGGCGAGGAAGTACGCGAGTAACCTGCTGAAGGCTGGCTTCATCCGTCACACCGTCAACAAGATCACCTTTTCCGAGCAGTGTTACTACATCTTTGGGGATTTCAGTGGTTGTGAAAACTGTGAGTGTGTGTGTGTGTGTGTGTGTGTGTACGGACGGGAGCTGATTCCCCTCCGTCTGACCTTGGGCAACAAGATTTCAAGGAGCTCATCTCAGTAAAGTCTTTACCCAAAAATGGATAGCAGCTTTCCTGCTCCTTAGGCACATGGGGAATTTGTTCAGGCTGGTCATGGCCTTGGAGTGGACTTGGGCTCAAACAGTTCAGTTACAAAGACAGGGTTTCACAGATTATGTTTGTTAGGTGATTAAGCAGTCACCCCATTTAAGTAGTCAGGACAATTAAAGGGTTTGATTGGATCAATGGAAACAATTTGCGCTGTTGAGGGCAGTGCGGTGGCTCAGTGGTTAGCACTGCTGCCTCACAGCACCAGGGACCTGAGTTCAGTTCCACCCTCAGGCGACTGTCGGTGTAGAGTTAGCACCTTCCCTCCCCCGTGTCTGTGTGGGTTTTCTCCTGGTGCTCCAGTTTCCTCCCACAGTCCAAAGATGTGCAGGTTAGGGTGGATTGGCCATGGGAAATTGTCCCATAGTGCCCAGGGATGTGCAGGTTAGGGTGGGTTGGCCATGGGAAATTGTCCCATAGTGTCCAGGGATGTGCAGGTTAGGGTGGATTGGCCATGGGAAATTGTCCCATAGTGCCCAGGGATGTGCAGGTTAGGGTGGATTGGCCATGGGAAATTGTCCCATAGTGCCCAGGGATGTGCAGGTTAGGGTGGATTGGCCATGGGAAATTGTCCCTCAGTGCCCAGGGATGTGCAGACTGAGTGAACTAACCATGGGAGATGCTAATTGGTGTGAACCCAATTGGCCAAGTGCCTTGTTCCCGCACTGTAGGGATCCTGTAGTTATGGGGATGTTGGAACAAGGGGACAGAAACATCAGAGACTTAAACAGGTAATCTTTCCAGTCAAGATTAGAGTGGCGCTGGAAAAGCACAGCAGGTCAGGCAGCATCTGAGGAGCAGGAAAATCGACGTTTTGTGCATAAACCCTTCATCAGGAAAGCCCTGATGAAGGGCTTTTGCTCGAAACATCAATTTTTCCTGCTCCTCGGATGCTGCCTGACCTGCTGTGCTTTTCCAGCGCCACTCTAATCTTGATTCTAAACCCCGGCATCTGCAGTACCCACTTCAGCCCAGTTAATCTTTCCAGTCTAGTCTAACTGTACTTCAGATATTGGCAGCTTCTTTGGAAATAGCTGTATTGACCATTTGGCGTGTTGAGTCTGCTGCATTATTTAACATGATCTTGGTCTTCAACTCTCCTTTCCTGCCTGCTCCCTGAGACTAGCCGAATAATTCCAGCTTTAAATCCGTTCACCATGGAGCACCCACCATCCTTTGGAGTCGAGAATTCCAGGGATTCAGAACCCTCTGAGTGAAGATGTTTCTCCTTGTCTCAGTCCGAAATGACCTGTTCCTTTATCCTGAGGCAATGTCTTTGTGTCTGCCCTGGCTGGGGACTCAGTCTTTCAGCGTCCAGTTGTGCCTGTACAGAATCACATACATTTCAACCAGACTGCTTCAGGTTATGGCGATGTACAGGGAACAGACCATTCGTTCCAACCCGTCCATGCTGTGACCAGATATCCTAAATTAATACAGTCCCACTTGTCAGTATTTGGTTCTTCCAAGCTAGCCCTGAATAAAGGCATCAGAAGCAGAGCTTGTAATATTTGACCAATTCTTCTTAGTGTCAGTGGATGTGCAATGAAAATGTTAAGTATGTGGGGTGGCTCAGTGGGTAGCACTGTGGCCTCACATTGGCCGGGATCCCAGGTTCGATTCCAGTCTGGGGCAGATGTCTGTGTGGAGTTTGCACATTCTCCTCATGCCTGTGTGAGTTTCCTCTGGGTGCTCCGGTTTCCCCCCACAGCCCACAGATGTGCAGGGGAGGTGACTTGGCCGTGTTAAATTACACATAGTGTTAGGTGCTAGTCAGAGGGAAATGGGTCTGTGTGGGTTCCTCTTCGGAGGGTTGGTGTGGACTGGTTGAGCCGAAGGGCCTGTTTCCGCACTGTAGGGAATCTTAAAAAAAACTATAGCTCACCCATTATCTAATGGCATAACAATTTGGGGCTGACTCACCCACCCACCCCTGTTCCTATTGAGCAGTTCTTTTAGAGGGATGTGACGTTGTTGGGAAAGATGTCTGAAAAAGTCACTGAGTTAGAAGGATGTGAATGACAACCGCGGGAATTCTGCGGGTGGGGGTGTTGGCCTGATTTTATGTGTAGGTGGCCATGAAGGAGGGAGGGAAGATGTCACAGCAGGTTTGAAGCTGTTGGGTGTTTCTGGAGGGGTGGAGCGTTCAGGGGGTGAGCTTGAGGCTAACATGAGAAAGGGATGGTTGCTCCCCAGCCTTGATGTGATGGTTGTTCTCCCCATGTTGCTGATTCGCCTGGACTTGTTGCATTGTGAAACCAAAACAGCAACTGCTGACGAATCTCAGCAACATTTGTGGAGAGGAGGCAGAGCAAACACTTCCGTCAGAACTCTGACAAAAAGTCACCAGACTTGGAACGTTAACTCAGCTTTCTCTCCACACATGCTGCCAGGCCTGCTGAGTTACTCCAGCAGTTTCTGTTTCAAGTCTCCAGCATTTGGTTATATTGTCGCATTGTGAACTGGTTCATAGAACAGTGCAACACAGGAATGGGCCCTCTGGCTCACCATGCTGTGATGATCATCCTTAGATTAGATTGGAATTTTTTTTATTAGTTTGGGTAGGGCAGCACGATGGCTCTGTGGTTAGCACTGCTGCCTCACAGCACCAGGGTCCCAGGTTCGATTCCAGCCTCGGGAGACTGTCTGTGTGGAGTTTGCACATTCTCCCCGTGCCTGCGTGGGTTTCTTCCGGGTGCTCCAGTCCAAGGATGTGCATGCTAAATTACCCACAGTGTTAGGTGCTAGTCAGAGGGAAATGGGTCTGGACAGGTTAGTCTTTGGAGGGTCAGTGTGGACTGGTTGGGCCGAAGGGTCTGTTCCCTACACTGTAGGGAATCTAATCTAATCTAATCATGCCAAATTAAACTAATCCCTTCCACCTGCCCTTGGTCCACGAAACAATAAAACCGTTGCAGTTTATGGATGCAAGGATTACTTTGGGACATCTCGGTTAATTATCAGGAAGCAAGTGCATAACGTTCATGTTTCTTTCCAATGCAGACTTGGCCAATCTCTCCTTGAATGACAATGACGGTTCAAGTGGCGCCTCCGACCAGGACACGTTGACCCCTCTCCCTCACCCGGGTACCACCCCGTGGCCGATAATGCATTCCTTCCAGTATCCCTACCCGCCTCCACATCCCTACTCCACGCAGCCACCCAGTTACCACGAGCTAACTACCTACAGCTACGGGGGAGGAGGAAGTGCTGGCAGCCAGCACAGTGAAGGTGAGCGAGGGATTTGTGCGAGTCTGAGGCTGTTTGGGATGTTGTGCCTGGGCTGGGAGGTTTTGGCCGGATCATTGAAACACTGAGTCACTTTGAGTCATAGAATAATACAGTGCAGGTACGGGCCCTTCCGTCACCATGTACTGAACACGGCGCCAAATCAAACTAATACCTCCTCTCTGCCCTTGGTTTGTGTATCTCCAGTGCTTGCATATTCATGTGCCTATTTAATAATCCGTTTAACGCTCCTAACACATCTGCCAACACAACCATCCGTGGCAGCTCAGTCCACACTCCAACCACACACTATGGAAAAAAAAAGAACTTGCCCCTTGCATCTCCTTTGAACTTTTCCCCTCTCATATTAGGCATTTGACCTCTGAGGAAAAAGATTCTGACAGTCAAACTTATCTATAGTTTTTAAAACCTCTGTTAAGTCATCCCTCGGCCTCTGCTGCTCCAGAGAAAGCAACCCAAGATTTTCTAGTGTCCCCTTATAGCTCATACCCTCTAATCCAGGCCGCATCCTGGTAAACCTCTTCTGCACCCTCTCCAAGGCCTCCACATCTTTCCAGAATTGAACGTAATACCCTGCATGTGGCCTAATCAAAGTCTTATAAAGCTGCAAGATGACACCCTGACTCTTGTGTACAATACCCTGATAATAAATTCATTCCTGATGAAGGACTTATGCCCGAAACGTCGAATTTCCTATTCCTTGGATGCTGCCTAACCTGCTGTGCTTTAACCAGCAACACATTTTCAGCTGTGATCTCCAGCATCTGCAGACCTCATTTTTTACCCTGATAATAAAGGCAGGTACGCCGTCTTTACCACTATCTCCTTGTGTGGCCACTTTCAGGGGGCTATGGAGTTGAACCCCAAAATCCTTCTGTATATCACTGCTGTTCAGGGTTTTGCCTTTAACTGGGTACTTTTCCTTAACATTTGGTCTCCCAAAGTGCCTCACACATACCAAGATTAAACTCCCATCTGCCATATCTCCATGTATTTTTGCAACTGATCTCGCTGTATCCTTTGACCATCTTCTCTGCCATCCCCAACTCCACCTTTTTGTGTGTCAGCTACAAGCTTACTCACCCGCCCGTACGTTTTCATCCGAGTCATTCACATGGATCACAGTTGTCCCTGTGATGAGTGGCTTTCTTGCCCTTTTCAGAGGGTGGTTCAGGAACAACCACATTGCTGTGGGTCTAGAGTCACATGTAAGCCTGACCAGGTAAGGACAGTGATGGTGTGGCCCATCGATAACTTATTCAAGGTTGCGTACCCACATTGGGAGGAGACCATTTGACCCTTTGATCCTGCTCTGCTATTTGGCTGCTAGGACTGTGGCCTTGAATTGACTTTCCTGTCTGTGTCCCCCACCCCCGCCATAATTCCTGACTACTTTATTGATCAAACATCTGTCTCTCCACCCAGAAGGGACCTAAATTCATATGGAACGACCTGCCCTCTGTCGGGAGGAAGGAATGTGAACAGGCAATGTGCCTGTTTTTCAGTTCAACAAAGGCTTATGGGGCACTAGTTCAGGGATGAGTGCTCCATGGCAACATGTTAACCAATCAGAGTGTACTTGCCAACCAACCTCGTGCAGTGTAAGTTGTTGATCCTTTTGAAATATGGCATTCTTGCATGTGTCCTGATGAGTGAAAGCTTGGATGCCATAGAGTTATATAGCACAGAAACAGCCCCTTCGGTCCAACCAGTCCATTCCTACCATAATCCCAAACTAAACTCGTCCCACCTACCTGCTCCTGACCCGTGTACCTCCAAACCTTTCCTATTCATGTCCTCATCCAAATGTCTCTTAAATGTTGTAACCGTACCCGCATCCACCACTTCCTCAGGAAGTACATTCCACACACGAGCCACCATTTCATTTATTTCATGAATTAATGTAAACCCCCGTGGTGGGATTGAGCAGTAACATGGTCACTGTTCCTTAGAGCGCTGTGATTCCTTCCATTGCAGGAAGCCGGAGCAGTGGGTCCAACCGCAGCGAGAGCGAGAGGCGCACGGGCAAAGACAAAGACAGTAAAACGGTGGACTCCAAGTCGGGCAGTGGCAGCGAGTCGGAGTACTCCACCCGGAGCAGCGTGCGCCGCGATCACACCGGGAGCGAGCGCTCGGCTGCCAACAGTGAGCATAGCCACCGCAGCCACCACCACTCGGTCATGGGCAGTGTGCGCTCCCACCATTCTGTCCACCCCTACGGGCCGCCGGGGGTCCCGCTGCAGTACAACCCCCTGATGGTGATGATGGTGCCCCAGCCGCCACCACCGTCATCTGCTGCCGTACCCCCCGGAGCGCCCCCAGTCCGTGACTTGGCCTCCGTGCCTCCTGAGCTCACTGCCAGCCGTCAATCCTTTCACATGGCCATGGGAAACCCCAGCGAGTTCTTCGTGGACGTCATGTGACTCAGGCGGTGGAGCGGCACTTCTCCAGTTTGTTCTCTTTCTCTCTCTCTCTCTCACACACGCACCTCTCTCTCTCTCTCACATCTCTCTCTCTCTCACATCTCTCTCTCTCTCACATCTCTCTCTCTCTCACACATTTCTCTCTCTCACATCTCTCTCTCTCACATCTCTCTCTCTCTCTCTCACATCTCTCTCTCTCTCACATCTCTCTCTCACATCTCTCACATCTCTCTCTCACCTCTCTGTCTCTCTGTCTCTCTCTCTCTCTCTCTCTCTCTCTCTCTCTCTCTCTTCCCTTCTATGTCGCTGCATCAGTCTCAAAGAAGTGGGGAGGCGGGAGGTGGGGGTGAAGATTCTGGTGCTGACATTGTAAATAACGTCACTTTTCCACACCCACGATGCTGAAACACTAATCCAGGAGGGCTGGCTACACAAGCAGCCGCTGACCCTCGACAACATGAGGCAGCCGTCACTGGAGCTGAAACCGAGACAAGTATTTCAAAACGAACTGCGTTTTTTTTTTAGTATAATTTAATTGAAGTACCAATTAACAAGTGCAATTCTAGTCTTTTATTTCTTGTTTTTTTTTATATATATATATTATATACCAGGACGGAGTATTATCCTCCACTGTAATCACTACGTCCCTGATGGGTTTGTACCTGCAAACTCCAAAAAAAAAATACAGTAACAATTTAAACAACTGCATGGCCACTGCCTGTGAGCTGCCCGGGGCCTGACATTTCGGTATCACGACCTTGCGGAGTATTTGATTGAGGGCCGGTCTGGCGGTCAGCCTTCTATTCCCGTGCAGTGTCATTCCAGGGACCAAGTGCAACGCCTGGGCTTGTGTTTTTTTTAAAAATTGTAGAATAAAGGTAACTCGGTTACCTTGTTGGAGTGTTTTCAGAAGGAAAGTCCGTTGGTAATCCAGCTGTTAGCTCAGTATTGCAACGATTTTTGGAGTTTTTACAAAACATAAATAAACTTTACAGTCTTATGAATCTTTGCAGTAAAGCCGATTGTGTCTCACTGCCTTTTTCCACCCTGTTTTGCAGCCACTGTCTCAATATGATTCAAAGTAAGGAGCACCTTGAGCTTGGCCTGGCCTCATTCTGAACTTTCACCAGCAGGGAGTTGCAGTATTTGTGCTTAAACCTTTCCTGAGTTGCCCCACGGGAGCAATATCAAAGAGTCTTAATACCGAGCTGCCTGAGCTAATAGGACAGGTGATTAGAAGCTCACTCATAGAGGTAGGTCATAAAGGAGGAGGGAGAGAAGATGGGAGAGTTTAGGGAGTTTTTATTCCAGGCAGCTGAAGGCACGGCCACCAATGGGGGAGCGATGGGAATCAGGGGATTCGCAACGGGTAGGAATTAGAGGAGCTCAGAGACAGTGGACTTTAGGGGCTGGAGGAGATGACAGAATAGGGCGGGTTGTCAGAATGGAGGCAGTTACAAAGAGATGGGGAGGTTAGAGACCGGGAGAGGCGTCTGGTTTGGAGGTTGAAGAGGTAAGGAAGAGTGAAGGGTTGAGAAGAAGCGATTGCAGGAACCGGAAGAGGTTATGGAGCCAGGGGTGAGCCGACAGGAGGGGGAGGACAATACACAAACAGTCGGGTTGGAGGGGATGGAGAATTCCTCACGGATGGGCAGCTGATTGGGACCAGAGGAGGTGATGGTGTTAGAACACAGCTTAGGGAATTGGACGAAAGGGCAGAGTTACAGATTGTAGGTTCCGGAAAGGTTATAGGGATGGGCTGGAGGGGGTTACAGAGATAGGGAGGGGCTGGAGGGGGTTACAGAGATAGGGAGGGGGTGGAGGGGCTGGAGGGGGTTACAGAGATAGGGAGGGGGTGGAGGGGCTGGAGGGGGTTACAGAGATAGGGAGGGGGTGGAGGGGCTGGAGGGGGTTACAGAGATAGGGAGGGGGTGGAGGGGCTGGAGGGGGTTACAGAGATAGGGAGGGAGTGTAGGGGCTGGAGGGGGTTACAGAGATAGGGAGGGGGTGTAGGGGCTGGAGGGGGTGTAGGGACTGGAGGGGGTTACAGAGATAGGGAGGGGGTGTAGGGGCTGGAGGGGGTGTAGGGACTGGAGGGGGTTACAGAGATAGGGAGGGAGTGTAGGGGCTGGAGGGGGTTACAGAGATAGGGAGGGGGTGTAGGGACTGGAGGGGGTTACAGAGATAGGGAGGGGGTGTTAGGGCTGGAGGGGGTTACAGAGATAGGGAGGGGGTGTAGGGACAGGAGGGAATTACAGAGATAGGGAGGGGGTGTAGGGGCTGGAGGGGGTTACAGAGATAGGGAGGGGGTGTAGGGGCTGGAGGGGGTTACAGAGATAGGGAGGGGGTGTAGGGACGGGAGGGGCTTACAGAGATAGGGAGGATTTTGAAGGGATTTGAAACGCATTTTGCCTGACTGTGATGGGCAGTGTTGTGTGGTATCATGGATCACTGCTTCTCCATGCCTTGCAGCCAGTGTCCCCCTGTGTCTGAGGCAGGGACGCTGCAGATTTGTCGCATTGGGCTCTGACCGGGTCCCGCAGAGCCACTTCCCTCTGGTGACTGGGTCCATAGCAAATGGTGGCACTGTGTCCAGAATATCCTCGGTTATTCGAACGTCGATTCACTGAACAAGATCTTAAAGTCCCATTAAAAACCTTATCAAAAGAAAGTACTCCCCCCGTCTCGTTTGGATGATCCATCGAGTCCGCTCCGCCATTCAATCATGGCTGATAGGCATTTCAACTCCACTTACCAGCGTTCTCCCCGTAGCCCTTAATTCCTCGAGACAACAAGAATCTATCAATCTCGGCCTTGAAGACATTTAGCGTCCCGGCCTCCACTGCACTCTGCGGCAATGAATCCCACAGGCCCACCACTCTCTGGCTGAAGAAATGTCTCCGCATTTCTGTTCTGAATTGACCCCCTCTCATTCTAAGGCTGTGTCCACGGGTCCTAGTCTCCTCGCCTAACGGAAACAATTTCCTAGCGTCCACCCTTTCCAAGCCATGTATTATCTTAAGTTTCTATTAAGTCTCCCCATAATCTTCTAAACTCCAATGAATACAATCCCAGGATCCTCAGCCGTTCCTCATATGTTAGACCAACCATTCCAGGGATCATCCGTGTGAATCTCCGCTGGACACGTTCCAGTGCCAGTATGTCCTTCCTGAGGTGTGGGGACCAAAACTGGACACAGTACTCCAAATGGGGCCTAACCAGAGCTTTATAAAGTCTCAGTAGCACATCTCTGCTTTTATATTCCAACCCTCTTGAGATAAATGACAACATTGCATTCGCTTTCTTAATCAAAGTTGTTCTGTATAGTGATGTAAAAGTTGTGATTTGAAAACTGGCCGAGGTAGACTTTGACATGAGCAACATTTTGGTGAGATTAAGAACCTGCTGTCTCGCTTTCCCAGCCTCCGCCAGCAGGAGGTGGAGCTGCCAGCCCCACTCCCAGGAGTAGTGTATTATAGTTCAGTAAGTTCCGTGTGTACGTCATCATAAACAAAAGGAATATGTCCAAACATGTTCCATTTCATTCGGGTTGTTTTCACAAGAGAGTCTGACACAGCAGCAGAACACGTACTGAATGTGTATTAAAGTCCATACGAACCACTCCATCGTCTTCAGACGCAGGTGCCTTGTCCCTGGTTGTTGTACGATGACGCTGATCATCAACAGCATCTTCCTCAGTCATCATGTCACTATCATCCAGCTGAAGATAATCATGCATTTCTGTAACGGTTAGACTGCTCAGTTCATCCCTGGCCTCTACAACTCATTCACCTGGCATTGTGAACATCAGAGCCCTCTCCACGGCTTCAGTGTCATCTCCAGTCAGTCATTCCCCTTTTCTCTCCAGCTACCCTTGAAGAGACTGTTTGCAGATGGGCTGACTGGTTGGACCACCAAAAATCATTGTCCATTAAGTCCCTCACTGATTTTTACAGGAGCCCCATAGAAAGCATTCTATCTGCATCCATCACAGCTTGGTATGGCAACTGCCCTGTCCAGGGCCATATGAAACTACAGAGAGCTGTGAACACAGCCCGGTCCGTCACACAGCCCGGTCCGTCACACAGCCCGGTCCATCCGTCTCACAGCCCGGTCCGTCTCAAAGCCCCCGTCCATCACACAGCCAACCTCCCGTCCACTGACTTCATTAACACTTCCCGCTGTCTCGGGAAGGCAGCCAACATCATCAAAGACCCACCCCACCCCAGTTATAATCTCTTCCAACCTCATCTGTCAGGCAGAAGCTGAAACACATGTACCAACAGATTCAAGAACAGCTTCCTACCTGCTGCTAATCCGACTTTGGAATGGACCTCTCACATTTTAACGTTACTGTTGATCCTGCTCTCTGTGCACCCTCTCTGCAGCTGTCACGTTGTATTCCGAGCTCCGTTCTATTATCCTTTATTTGGTCTGATCTGCTTTTTACTCTACCCAGGTACGTGTGATAATAAATCACATCAATGACGAGCTGTGATCTGACCATGCCACAGATCTAACATATGATCAACGGCTGAGGATCCTGGGATTGTATTCATTGGAGTTTAGAAGATTAAGGGGAGACTTAATAGAGACGTACAAGATAATACATGGCTTGGAAAGGGTGGACGCTAGGAAATTGTTTCCGTTAGGCGAGGAGACTAGGACCCATGGACACAGCCTTAGAATTAGAGGGGGTCAATTCAGAACAGAAATGCGGAGACATTTCTTCAGCCAGAGAGTGGTGGGCCTGTGGAATTCATTGCCACAGAGTGCAGTGGAGGCCGGGACGCTAAATGTCTTCCAGGCAAAGATTGATAGATTCTTGTTGTCTCGAGGAATTAAGGGCTACAGGGAGAACGCTGGTAAGTGGAGTTGAAATGCCCATCAGCAATGATTGAATGGCGGAGTGGACTCGGTGGGCCGAATGGCCTATGTCTTATGGAAGAGACTTATTTCCTTCACATAGTCCCCCTGGTCTGAATCCTAATGGGAATTTCTGATCTGTCTTCACACCAGCAGCTTCAACTTTATGTTTACACAGTCTTCTGTTTAAATAAATTAAGGAACCTTATGAAGAAGAGTCCTACGAGACGAGAAAGGGACCTTTTGTTTCTCCACCGATGCTGCCAGAGCAGCTGAGTTCCTCCAGCAGTTTCACTGCGTGTGTTTGAAACTTTGTCCTGTCTGATAAGCATGGTCGTGCGACAGTGATTCTGCCTCTTTCCTCGCCAGCCGGTTTCGTTAACACCGTGTTTCTCCTCACCTTCACGGGCTGGCCTGTTCCATTCCCTGCGTCTGCGCCACATCCCCAGTGCAGTCTCTATTCTTTAGCCGACACTTCCATGCAACTGGCTGAAAATGTGACAACTCTTTGTCGTCAGCTTCTGCTGGGGAGATCCTGTGGGATCCTAGTCTTTTGTAACAGTGTTCCATCCAGGGCTGGCATTTTAAAAAAAAAGCCTGCATTTTGCTGTTTGCTTCAGGGAAAAGATTCCAATAACTCCTCAAGCAGCCGAGACCCCGTTCAGGCAAGTTTTCAAGAGCGTGATTTGCAAGTTCCTTGTGTCACGCGCTAGGCTTTCTCGCGTTTGCACATTTGTTCCTGCTCACTTCGCTTCGCTGGGTGGAGAGTTTAATCCCATCTCAAAGCATATTTCTTCCACACCTTTCTCGCTCCTGCTCAGTTAATTGTCTGCTCTATGTTCTCAGTTTGAAATGCGCTGTCATTCCTCCCGAAGGCAGCGTTGCCGGATGAGAGAGTGGGATTGGTGCGTCCACTGAGGTAGGAGCCCTGACATCACACGTTAAACCTGTGCAGGGACAAGGGGCCTGAATGTCCACCTTCAATGGTATGCTATTCAGGACGTTGCGCAGGAAGCGTTGGTGGTGCTGCTCCAGTGCCTTGAGATGTCTGTTATAGACAGTCTACATCCACCCAATGCAGCCAGCACAGGATCCTACACACAGCTAAGACAAAAAACCGCACCAGTGTCCTTGACCAGGCTAACATCCCCAGCATCGAGGCACTGACCGCCCTTGGTCAGCTGCAATGGCTGACATTGTCCGCAGGACTGACACGATACCCTGGTAGGTGCCCTCCTCTTAGCTCCAAGACAGCAGGGTGGACAGAAGAAATGCCTCAGGGATACCCGCAAGGCCTCACTGGGGAGGTGCAGCATTCCCACTGACACCTGGGAATCACTGGCCTGAGACCATCCCAAAGTGGAGAGGGAGTGTCCTCCGGGAAGGTGTGGAGTACCTCATGACGGGGGAACAGCAGAAGCCAAGCGCAAGGAACGCGCTGCTGCACCAACACCCCACCCACCCCTGTTCCAGTGACCACCATCTGCCCCAAGTGTAACAGAGCCTGTGGTGGTCCCATCAGTCTGTGCAGCCACCTAGGGACTCCCCCTGAGAGGGGACGAGAGTCACGCTTATCTGTAAGGGACCACCAATGATGATGATTCAGAATCTGTCAAGTGGGTGTGTAGCCTGAGGAGTTTGACCCCAGTGCTGAGTAGGAAATATCTGCAGACGGCTTTGGATTGTTTTTGGCTAAATGGTAGGGGTTAAGATGTACAGGAGATTGAATGTTAGTGGAGTATATGTGCTACTTCAGTCAACACCATTTGGGATGTTCAATTAATAGACAATAGGTACAGGAGTAGGCCATTCAGCCCTTCAAGCCTGCACCACCATTCAATATGATCATGGCTGATCATCCTTAATCAGTATCCTCTTCCTGCCTTATCTCCATAACCTTTGATTCCACTATCTTTGAGAGCTCTATCCAACTCTTTCTTAAATGAATCCAGAGACTGGGCCTCCACTGCCCTCTGGGGCAGAGCATTCCACACAGCCACCACTCTCTGGGTGAAGAAGTTTCTCCTCATCTCTGTCCTAAATGGTCTACCCCGTATTTTTAAGCTGTGTCCTCTGGTTCGGCACTCACTCATTGCACTCATGTCCAATCCTTTCATAATCTTATATGTCTCAATCAGATCCCCTCTCAGTCTTCTAAAGATTGTTCCAGAGTAGCTTTGACTGACTGGTGAACTTCAGCAAAGCAGATTGTCAGATCTTTTTCTAGTTGGCAGGATATTAGTTGTAGGGTCCAAAGGATTCAGTGGTCAGACCCCCAGCTATTTACAATCTATACTGATGACGTGGATATGGGGATAGCAGCTACTGTAGCCAAATTCACACTAAACAAGCTTGAGTGAATGGGCCAAAGTTCGGCAGATGAAGTTTAATGTGAGTGATTGTGAGGTTATGCATTTGATCAGAGAAATGGGAAAGCAACTTATTAAATGGAGAGAAACGTCAGAATGTTTTGATGCCGAGGGATCTGGGTGCATGCATTGCAGAAAACTAATGCACAGTAGGTCATGAGGAAGGCAGTGTTAACACTTACTGCTGAAGTGATAGAGTAGAAAAGCTGGGAAAGGGTCACTGCAACTGCACAAGGTATTAGTGAGAGGCGGACCTGGAGCATTGTGAACAATTTTGACCCCCCCTTATCTGAGGACGGGTGTATTGAAGACTGTTCAGAGGATGTTCACCAAATTGATTTCAGAGATGAGGGTTTGTCTTATGAAGAGAGATTGAGCAATACTCTCAAAAAAAATTTCAGAAGAATATTGTGAAGGTGTTGAAGTGTACTGTACCTTTAAGAGAATGAAGGACTCAGCAAGCACACGGTGCTGGAGAATTTACATTGCAGAGTTCGGTCCAGCAGCTAGCACTGGCTGAGTTGCTATGAGACAACAGCAAATTCGAATTTAACCAATCAGTTTAAATTATACCCCAAAATACCAACCTCCAATCAAGTTTGAATTTAGTAAAATGACAATATTAATAACCAGTGAAATAATCTTATGCTTTGGGGTATAAGGCTGGGAAAAATTGAACAGTTGAGAGGAGAACTGCCAAACCACCAGCATGTACAGACTTCCCGAAACACAGTTCTCTTAAAGGTGCCTTAATTATCAATGACCTGTGAAACAGAAATCCCGAAGGAGAAGAAAATTATGGAGTAGCCCTCAGAAGACCTAGAAACTGAGGAGTTAAAACAGATATATCCTGGTATCTTCCCAGACTGTGTGGGGTAACCAGATCCCACGATCATAAGGGGAAGATTTGACGGGGGTTTTATTGGACTAGTATTATAGAAGGGAAAGTAAAAGGATTGCAGAAGCAGTTGTAAATAGTTGTTAGTTAATTATTCTCTGTTATACTTTAAGAAATAAAGTTGTCACTTTTTACTTTAAATAGTCCTTGGCCTCTCGAACTTTCACAGATTATGGCACGGGGTAAATCATTTTTGTGTTGCTGGTTTAAATTAGCAAAGGGTGGGGTTACCCCGTGTCATAACAGTTTGGGGGCTCATCCAGGATTTCAACCGGTTTAGATTTGGGGATGTGAAAACTCCCAGCAGATTTGAACACTCACAGGTTGGTGTCCTCGATCTTCAAATAAAATGTAGGTCAGACAATTTGTTTTCTTTCGGTGGCTTGTGGTTGATTAAAATTGGATTCTGGGTAATCCAAGATGGAGGATGGGAAACATTTCTGGCTGTAAGAGCTGCTTCTTTTTTTTGAGGTATTTTAGGTGTTGGAGGTGATTTTCTCGAATTCCAGGAGCAGCAGTTACTGTTTTATATGCTGTTGCATTGTTTTGGAATTTTGGGAAAAAAAAGTCAAAACAACAGCAGTTTTAAAAGGGAGAAGAGCAGACAAAGGAAGCACATGGAGAGGACAGTGCAGGAGACAGACAGAGAGAGAGAACCTGCACAGTTACTGCCTTTGCTGTTTGAATTCGTGTATCGCTGGACATCGGAGTGCATCTGGGAAAATTAACACACAATGAAATTCACAACTAATCTTGGAGGAACTGGTTTGGGTAAAGTTCACAGCACAGAATCAGTTATTTGTTGTTTTAAGTCTGTCCAAGAGAGAGGCTGCAGTAGTGAGTACAGTGGGTTCTTTTTTGATTATATGTTTTTGGAGATAAGTCTCTTGATTAAACTTAAAATATAACCCATTGCTATTAATTTAACCGGGGGCAGTGTTTGTAGAGGAATAAGACGGTGTTATTTTCTGGGTCTGTAGATTGTGAAGGAGCAAAAATGGCCTTTGCAGTGATATGTACTTCTTGTCAGATGTGGGAGTTTAAAGAGAGTTTAAGGGTTACTGCGGATTATATCTGCCATAAATGCTGTTGGATGTGAATCTTATCAGATCGAGTGAATTGGTTGGAGAGACAGTTAGAAGCAATGAGGAATTTGCAACAGCAACAGTATGTGATGGATGGCAGTTATAGGAAAGGGGGAAAGTCTCAGATACAGTCATATAGATGGGTTAACTCCAGGAACGGTAAGAGAGGTAGGCAGCTAGTGCAGGAGTCTTTTGTGGCTATCCCCATTTCAAACAGGTATGCTGTTTTGGAAAATGTAGGAGGTGATGGATTCTCAGGGGAACATAGTGCGAACAACCAAGTTTCTGGTATTGAGACTGGCTCTAATGCAACAAGGGGTACGTCGGCTTCCAAGAGATCAATTGTGTTAGGGGATTCTGTAGTCCGAGGTACAGACAAACGTTCCTGTGGCCAGCAGAGAAAAAGCAGAATGGCGTGTTGTTTCCCTGGTGCCAGGATCAAGGATGTCTCCGAGAGGGTGCAGAATGTTCTCACGGGGGAGAGGGGCCAGCAGGAGGTCATTGTCCACATTGGGACCAACGACATTGGAAGGGAAAAGGTTGAGACTCTGAAGGGAGATTACAGAGAGTTAGGCAGAAATTTAAAAAGGAGGTCCTCAAGGGTAGTAAGATCTGGATTACTCCCGGTGCTATGAGCTAGTGAGGGCAGGAATAGGAGGATAGAGCAGATGAATGCATGGCTGAGGAGCTGGTGAATGGGAGAAGGATTCACATTTTTGGATCATTGGAATCTCTTCTGGGGTAGAAGCGACCTGTACAAGGACGGATTGCACTCAGATTGGAAGGGGACTAATATCCTGGCAGGGAAATTTGCTAGAACTGCTTGAGAGGATTTAAACCCTGGGGCGGGTGTGGGGGGGGGAGGTAGGACCCAGGGAAATAGTGAGGAAAGAGATCGATCTGAGATGCGTACAGCTGAGAACAGAAGTGAGTCAAACAGTCAGGGCAGGCAGGGACAAGGTAGGACGAATAAATTAAACTGCATTTATTTCAGTGCAAGGGGCCTAACAGGGAAGGCAGATGAACTCAGGGCATGGTTAGGAACATGGGACTGGGATATCATAGCAATTACAGAGACATGGCTCAGGGATGGGCAGGACTGGCAGCTTAATGTTGCAGGATACAAATGCTACAGGAAGGATAGAAAGGGAGGCAAGAGAGGAGGGGGAGTGGCATTTTTATTTGAGGGATAGCATTACAGCTGTACTGAGGGAGGATATTCCCGGAAATACATCCAGGGAAGTTATTTGGGTGGAACTGAGAAATAAGAAAGGGATGATCACCTTATTGGGATTGTATTATAGACCCCCCAATAGTCAGAGGGAAATTGAGAAACAAACTTGTAAGGAGATCTCAGCTATCTGTAAGAATATTAGGGTGGTTATGGTAGGGGATTTTAACTTTCCAAACATAGATTGGGACTGCCATAGTGTTAAAGGTTTAGATGGAGAGGAATTTCTTAAGTGCGTACAAGTAAATTTTCTGATTCAGTATGTGGATGTACTGACGAGAGAAGATGCACAACTTGACCTACTCTTGGGAAATAAGGCAGGGCAGGGGACTGAGGTGTCAGTGGGGGAGCACTTTGGGGCCAGCGACCATAATTCTATTTGTTTTAAAATAGTGATGGAAAAGGATAGACCGGGTCTAAAAATTGAAGTTCTAAATTGGAGAAAGGCCAATTTTGATGGTATTAGGCAAGAACTTTTGAAAGCTGATTGGAGGCAGATGTTCGCAGATAAAGGGACGGCTGGAAAATGGGAAGCCTTCAGAAATGAGATAACAAGAATCCAGAGAAAGTATATTCCTGTCAGGGTGAAAGGGAAGGCTGGTAGGTATCGGGAATGCTGGATGACTAAAGAAATTGAGGGTTTGGTTAAGAAAAAGAAGGAAGCATATGTCAGGTATAGACAGGATAGATCGAGTGAATCCTTAGAAGAGTATAAAGGAAGTAGGAGTATACTTAAGAGGGAAATCAGGAGGGCAAAACGGGGACATGAGATAGCTTTGGCAAATAGAATTAAGGATAATCCAAAGAGGTTTTACAAATATATTAAAGACAAAAGGGTAACTAGGGAGAGAATAGGGCCCCTCAAAGATCAGCAAGGCAGCCTTTGTGTGGAGCCACAGAAAATGGGGGAGATACTAAATGAATATTTTGCATCAGTATTTATTGTGGAAAAGGATCTGGAAGATATAGACTGTAGGGAAATAGATGGTGACATCTTGCAAAATGTCCAGATTACAGAGGAGGAAGTGCTGGATGTCTTAAAACGGTTAAAAGTGGACAAATCCCCAGGACCTGATTAGGTGTACCCGAGAACTCTGTGGGAAGCTAGAGAAGTGATTGCTGGGCCTCTTGCTGAGATATTTGTATCATCGATAGTCACAGGTGAGGTGCTGGAAGACTGGAAGTTAGCAAACATGGTGCCACTGTTTAAGAAGGGTGGTAAGGACAAGCCAGGGAACTATAGACCAGTGAGCCTGACCTCGGTGGTGGGCAAGTTGTTGGAGGGAATCCTGAGGGACAGGATGTACATGTATTTGGAAAGGCAAGGACTGATTCGGGATAGTCAACATGGCTTTGTGTGTGGGAAATCATGTCTCACAAACTTGATTGAGTTTTTTGAAGAAGTAACAAAGAAGATTGATGAGGGCAGAGCAGTAGATGTGATCTATATGGACTTCAGTAAGGCGTTCGACAAGGTTCCCCATGGGAGACTGGTTAGCAAGGTTAGATCTCATGGAATACAGGGAGAACTAGCCATTTGGATATAGAACTGGCTCAAAGGTAGAAGACAGAGGGTGGTGGTGGAGGGTTGTTTTTCAGGCTGGAGGCCTGTGACCAGTGGAATGCCACAAGGATCGGTGCTGGGTCCACTACTTTCCTCAATTTATATAAATGATTTGGATGTGAGCATAAGAGGTACAGTTAGTAAGTTTGCAGATGACACCAAAATTGGAGATGGAGTGGACAGCGAAGAGGGTTACCTCTGATTACAACAGGATCTGGACCAGATGGGCCAATGGGCTGAGAAGTGGCAGATAAATGCGAGGTACTGCATTTTGGGAAAGCAAATCTTAGCAGGACTTATACAGTTAATAGTAAGGTCCTGGGGAGTGTTGCTGAACAAAGAGACCTTGGAGTACAGGTTTATAGCTCCTTGAAAGTGGAGTCGCAGGTAGATAGGATAGTGAAGAAGGTGTTTGGTATGCTTTCCTTTATTGGTCAGAGTATTGAGTACAGGAGTTGGGAGGTCATGTTGCGGCTGTACAGGACATAGGTTAGGCCACTGTTGGAATAATGCGTGCAATTCTGGTCTCCTTCCTATCGGAAAGATGTTGTGAAACTTGAAGGGGTTCAGAAAAGATTTACAAGGATGTTGCCAGGGTTGGAGGATTTGAGCTACAGGGAGAGGCTGAACAGGCTGGGGCTGTTTTCCCTGGAGCGTCGGAGGCTGAGGGGTGACCTTATAGAGATTTACAAAATTATGAGGGGCATGGATAGGATAAATAGGCAAAAGTATTTTCCCTGGGGTTGGGGAGTCCAGAACTAGAGGGCATAGGTTTAGGGTGAGAGGGGAAAGATATAAAAGAGACCTAAGGGGCAAGTTTTTAATGCAAATGGTGGTACGTGTATGGAATGAGCTGGATGGGTATATGAATAGGAAGGGTTTGGAGGGATATGGGCCGGGTGCTGGCAGGTGGGACCAGATTGGGTTGGGATATCAGGTCGGCATGGACGGGTTGGACCGAAGGGTCTGTTTCCGTGCTGTACATCTCTATGACTCTAAATTAAAAGTGAGAGAAATGACTTTTAAAATTGATAAAGACATTCTGGTATTTGAAGATGATTCTCAAATTTGCTGAGAAAGTTTAGAAGGAAAGAAAAAGGCCATACTTTTAGAATTAGCAAATGAGTCAGATCTGGGTTTAACCAAGGACAAAACTAAAGCTGTAATTGTCAGAGAGTTACTCAAACACTTGTGTGTGTCAGAGAAACAGACAAGTGCAGTTGAGGTAGAAAAACTTAAATTACAATTGAGGAAAGTGGAGTTAGAAGATAAACAGAGAGAGGAAAGATAGGGAGAGACAAAAAGAGAATTTGAACTTGGGAAGTTGCAACTTTGTCAGCGAAGATGTTAATAGGATGGAGATTAAAAGAGAAGGTAGCGATATATATAAATGTGTCAAAGCTCTGCCACATTTTGATGAGAAAGATGTTGAGGCCTTCTTTATCTCATTTGAAAAATTGGCTAGGCAGTTCGAGTGGTCCGAGGTCTTGTGGGTAATACTAGTTCAGACTAAACTGGCCGGCAGAGTTAGTGAGGTATTTGCCGCGCTCTCAGATGAGGGGTCATGAGATTATGAAGAGGTTAAGCAGGCTGTTTTAAGTGCTTATGAATTGATACTAGAAGGCTCAGAAACACAAAGAAGGAACCAGGTCAGACTTACGTTGAGTTTGAAAGAATTAAACGCAGTCATTTTGATCGATGGGTGCGTGCTTTAAAAATAGATAGGACCTTTGAGGCTCGAAGAGAGATTATTCTGCTGGAGAAGTTTAAAAGCTCACTTCCAAAGATGGTAAGAATTCACATGGAGGAACAGAAAGTTCAGGAAGCGAGAAGGGCAGTGGGATGAGCAGGTGAATACATATTGGTGCATCAGGCAAGCTTCTGGGCAGAATTTCACCCTCTGAGGGAAGGAAGTTGGGAGAAGGGGAGATCCTACACTACGAAAGAAAAAACACAAGTAAGAATTTACCACATGTGAAAGAAGTCCAAGAGGGTGGAAAGGAGGTGAAAGGCCTCAGGTGTTTTCACTGTAATGGAGTGGGACACAGAAAGTTACAGTGCCTGTGGTTTCAGAAGAGCACTGGGAAAAGCTGTGCTCATTGCCAGAAGGTGGGACATGTAAAGACACAGTGCTGGTAGTTACAAAAGGCACTGCGGGGAAAGATGTGGTAAAAGAAACTTAAGCCGGTGGCATTAGTGAAGGTAGTAAAGGAGACCCCAAGAGGAGAGGCAGGAGAGTGCACAGCCGAGGCAGGGTATGGAGTTAGTGCCCCATCTCTACACAGACTTCACCTCTCTGGGTAAAGTTTACTCAGAAAGTACAGGGGGAGAAGGGAAAGAAGTTACAATTTTGAGAGATGCAGGATCTAACCAGTCACTGATAGTAAGGGATGAGCAAACAGGCACTCCTTCTGATCTGTTACCCGAGAGAGTGGTAATGTGTGGGATAGATGGACAGAACTTTAGTGTTCCCCAATGTAAGGTCAGGTTGGAGTGCCAACTCAAGACTGGGGAAGTAACAGTGGGAGTGATTGATCGAGTGTCAATTCCAGGAATACAGTTTGTTCTTGGGAATGATTTAGCAGGATCCAAGGTGAGAGTGACACCCCATTGTTGTGGAGAAGCCCAAGGAAGACCAGGGAACTGAGGAGTTAAAACAGAAATATCCTGGTATTTTCCCAGACTGTGTGGTAAACAGATCCCACTACCATAAGACACAGCACGAGGTGAAAAGTAAAGAGAAAGATGAAGGAGTTGAGGTTCAGTTAGCGGAATCCCTGTTTGATGTAATGGTGCAGGAAAAATATGAACAGACAGAGGGTTAGACAGAAGTGTTTAATCCTGAAAGGCTAAGAGACTTGCAACAGCAGGACAAGACAATAAAAGATATATGTGTGGATGCATACTCTGATGAGGAGGCAGAGAATGTTCCAGAGGGTTATTATCTGAACAATAAAATCCTAAGACGGAAATGGAGACCACAGCAGGTTAGTGCAGAGGAGGAATGGGCCGGAGTGCACCAGGTTGTGTTGCCGGTAGTACACAGACAAGGAGGTGTTACAGGTAGCACTTGAACAATATGAAAGAATCAGGCTAAGGTAAAAAGCATTTTTGTTGACCTGGAATGCACAAGGATGTGGTTAATTTTGCCGTATGTGTCATACACGCCAAACGGTAGGTAAACCAGAGGTGGTCATAAAACCAACACCTTTGTTTCCAATTCCTGGATTTGAAGAACCTTTCGTGGGGGGTTATAATTGATTGTGTAGCTCTCCTCCCGAGAACTAAAAGTGGGAACCAGGACTTGTTAATCATAATAAATGTGTTTGCCAGCTTTCCAAAGGCAATTCCATTCCGGACTATCGAGGCAAAAAGGGTGGTTAATAGTTAAGAGGAGTTAATAGTTTTCTTCACACGGTATGGGCTCCCCAGAAAGATTCAGTTGGAATCATATTTTACTGCTAGGCTGTTTAAGGAGATTGTGGATAGCTTAGGTACATAGCAGTTTAAATCCAGTGTGTATCATCCTGAATCCCAGGGAACTTTAGAAAGGTGTATCAGACCTTGAAGAGCATGCTGAGAGCGTACAGTCAGGATGACCTGAATGATTGGGATAAAGGTATCCCATTCGTATTGCTTGCCATTAGAGATGCCCCAGATGAATCCACTCAATTCACTCCCTTTGAGTTAATATTCAGGCATGAAGTGAGAGAGCCTTTGAAATTAGTTAAAGAAAAACTGACCGGACCGAAGTTGGAAATCTCACATTTCGATTACGTATCTGAGATAAGGGATAGATTAAATCGAGTAGGTGAGTTAGCTAAACAGCATCAAAAGAGGACACAGCATAAGAATGAAGCAGGTGGCAGTTAAAAGCTCTTGAGACTCAGACATTTTCCCGAGGGGATGATGTGTTAGTACTGTTCGCAGTGATAGGACACATTCAGAGCCAGGTTTTGTGATCCCTATCAAATTGAGAAAAAGTTGAGTTGGGTGAACTATCTCGTAAAGATGCCAGACAGAAAATGAAGAAGTCCTTGAGGAGTGGGACAGGTTAGTGAGCTATCTGTCTCTGGAGTATAGAATGCAGTTGAAAGGTCTGTTACCGCAGTATAAGGACATATGTAAGAATCAGATGGGGAGGACTAATGCTATTGTACATGAAGTAGATGTAGGCAATACTGCTCCAATAAAACAACACCCCTATCAACTTAATCCTCTCAAAGCCAGACAGGTCCAGATGGAGGTGGAGGCCATGCTCAATGAGGACATCATGGAACCAAGCCAGAGTGAATGGACTTCACTGATCATCTTAGTTCCCAAACCAGACAGGACTCAATGCTTCTATTGGATTATTGGAATGTCAACGCTGTTGCAAAATCAGACTCCTATCCAATTCCCCGATTGGACAGCTGTATTGAGAAAGTTGGACACGCCAGTTACATCACCAAGTTGGATTTAATGCGTGGTCACTGGCAGGTACCTTTATCAGAGACAGCGAAATAAATTTCTGGATTTGTCACCCCGAATGGGATATATCAGTTTAAAGGGATGCCCTTTGGAATGAAGAACGCACCCGCAGCATTCCACAGCCTCATGAACAGAGTATGTGGCTGGGTTAACAAACTGTGCAGTCTGTTTGGACGATGTGGGGATCTTTAGTAATTCCTGGAAAGATCACGTGGTACAGTTGGCAGAGCTCGTTGAACAATCACAAGAAGCAAAACTGGTGATAAGGGGGGATCCAAGATGGCGGCGACCCAGCAAGTCTGAGTCTATAGTGTTCTTCCCAAGACTTGGGCAAAGTGGGTCACCCACCCCCACCACACTCACCAAATCATTCATAATAGCTGTTAACTTTAAATAGCTGCTTAGTATTACATTTAAATAGTTTAATATTTAGTAAAAATGACCAAAGGCAAGGGAGCCCGCAGCTCTCAACAAGCAGGACCCCCTCCCCCACCTTCTCCCTCTTCAGCTGCAGCAGAGGCATCCACAGCCGCCCCGGGGGACTTACCGATGGTAACAAGCCTTGTGGAGATGATCACCAAGCTGGACGCGAAGATCGATGCCTTTATCGAGGAGTCCCGACATCGCTGGGAATCATTCTCTGCCACGCTGCAGAAGCACGGCCGAGACATCCAGGAACTCGAGCGCCGAGTCGGAGGGGCGGAGTTAAAGGCCGCGACCTCCGAGACTGCAGCTCACTTGGCCGCGGATCATGTCCGGGCTCTCGAGCAGCGAGTCCGGACCTTAGAAAATCATATTGACGACCTCAATAATCGAGGTCGTCGAAAAAATATTCGGTTGCTGGGCCTTCCCGAACGGGAAGAGGAAGGCCAGCTCACAGCATTCCTGGAGCAGTGGCTGCCACGGCTTTTAAATCTGCGTGCTAGATCAGGCCAGGTAAGGGTGGAATGGGCCTACCGAGTCGCAATACGTGGGCCCGGCTCAAACCAGCGCCCACGCCCGGCCCTGTTCCAGCTGCAGAGCTATAGGGAGAGGCAGATGCTCCTAGAAGCCTCAAGAAATCTTGGAAAAGATCCCCAAGCCATGATCTATAAAGGATCCAAGATCATGCTATTCCAGGACTTTTCCCCAGCTCTGGTCCGAAAGAGGAAGGCATTCGATGAGGTGAAGAAGTGTTTAAGGGAGTTAAATACTCAGTACTCCTTACGCTATCCAGCGACGCTACGCTTTAACCACGAAGGATCCATATATAACTTTGGATCACCAGAGAAGGCTAAGGAATTCTTGGACTCTCTTAAATAAACTGTAGGAGATAGTGGATGTTGGTTTGCCTTTCCCCCCACTTTGGTCTATATCCCCCCACTTTTTTTTTCTTTTTCTTACCTTATTGTTTAATATTATCATGGGGGCAGGGAGAGGGATTTGATTTTCTCCCCCCCCCCCCCCCCCCCACCCCCCGCGTGGGTTTGTTTTCTTTTATTACTTTATGTATATATGTGGGTATGTATGTATGTATATACATGTTGGGGCGTTTGGTTAATGTTGGTGGGGGAGGTGGTTACCTTATTCTATTTTACTTCTGTCTTTAGGAGCGGGGTTGTTTTTCCCCTGTTATTTTGTATTATTATATCTAATTATTACTTGTTGAGATTGTAATTTTATAGTTATATATTTATATATGGTATTAACATTCCCAAATATGTCCAGGTGTTGGTGTGGGTGGGGGTAGGGTGCTCACTGTTAACTCTAGCTTTATATTATATTTGAATTCTCCTCATTTTATTGAGGAGCACCTGGGTCAAGGGTGGGGCATTGGTTGGAAGAGGATAAGATGGACTTTTGGAGAGGAAGTGAGGCTCCCTGGGAACAAGGGGGAAAATCTCCATTTAGGTACATTTTATATTTTTTTTATTTAGAAATAGTTTTTTATTATACTGTTTTGAGTGTATTAGAGAGCCTTTATTTTTGTAAATTTTATAAGCTCCATGCTCGGGATGTTCCAGATAGGGTTTCCCCTCCCGAGGGGTCTCGGATCTGCCCAGATGATTATGGTTGATCAGTCGGTTAAGTGGTGCACCTGGAATGTCAAGGGGAGTAATTCGCCAGTCAAAAGGAAGAAAATATTATCAAATCTTAAGAAAGAAAGAGTTGATATAGCTCTCCTACAGGAGACACACCTGTCGGATAAAGAACACTTAAAATTACGGCAGGGTGGATTTGATCAGGCCTTTTTCTCTTCTTTTAGCTCAAAAAGCAGGGGAGTTGTTATTCTTGTTCAGAAGAATTTCCCTTTCAAAATTCTAAATCAGATAAAAGACGAATCTGGACGATATATTTTGATTAAAGCCCTCGTAAATGGAGAGGAATATGGGATTCTAAATTTGTACTGCCCCCCAGCACACCCCTTTAAATTTATAACGGAAGCTTTTTCAAAATTAATGGCCTTTTATACAATTATAGGGGGAGACTTTAATTGTATTATGGATCCGGAAATAGATAGGATTCCCAAGAGTGCTGCTGGAGTATCTCCCAGATCTAGACAACTGGCGGATCTGAATAAAGAATTAGGATTGGTAGATGTATGGAGATGTCTCCATCCACAGGGTAGAGATTTTTCTTTCTAATCTAATCCACATAAATGTTATACAAGAATTGACGTTTTGTGCCCCATCGATTTTTTTAAATTCTATATTATCCTGTAAAATAGGTACTATAGCAATCTCTGACCACGCCGCTGTATATATGGAAACTAAGGCAAGGAACAATGGGACATCCGCTCGGCATTGGCGTATGGACCCCTTCCTGATAAAAGATAGTAAATTTGTAAAGTACTTCTCCCAAGAATTTAAAACTTTTTTAGAAATTAATTCAGGTACGGCTAGCAACCCATCAATGATGTGGGAGACCATCAAAGCTTATGCACGATGTTTGATCATCTCCTACTCAGCGACCCAGAGAAAACTGAAGGGAGAGCAACAGCGTCTGCTCGAAGCTCGCTTAAAAGCAGCTGAAACAGCATACGTTGATAGACCTTCTATTATAAAATTGCAGAGGATTACGGCTCTTAGGACAGCTCTAAACACTATGCTTACTCAAACGGCTAAGAGGGAAATATTATTTGCAAAACAAAGGTTATATGAATATGGCGACAAACCGGGTAGATACTTAGCATTTCTTGCAAAGAAAAAGAAGGCCCCTCAGACTATTACGACTATCGAGGAAAGTACAGGTACTCTGACTCATGATCATAAAAAGATTAATGCGATCTTTAGAGAATTTTATTCTGAGTTATATAAATCGCAGGATTGTGAAGATAGGACTAGGAGGATGCAGTCATTTTTAAAAAATTTGACCTTTCCGGGCTTGACTCAAGAGCAGGTATCGGTCCTAAATGCTCCTCTAACAGTCCAAGAAATACTTCATGCAATTAGGCAACTCCAGAGCGGAAAGGCACCAGGCCCAGATGGTTTTCAAGCTGAATTCTATAAAGAATTTACAGAAATATTGGCTGATCCACTTACGGACATGTATAACTATGCATATAGTCAGGGCTGTCTCCCGCCTTCGCTGAAAGAGGCAAATATCTCTCTTATCCTTAAAAAAGGAAAAGATCCCGAAGACTGTACATCATATAGACCAATATCCTTGCTAAATGTAGATTTTAAAATCCTCTCTAAAATGTTAGCACTGAGTCTAGAAAGGGTACTGCCATATATTATAAAGGAGGATCAGACGGGATTTATTAAGGGCCGCAGATCATCCAATAATATTAGAAGGGTTTTGAACATGATCCAAGCCTGTCATCAGGGAAAGATACCTGGAGTAGTAGTCTCATTAGACGCGGAAAAGGCATTCGATAGGGTTGAATGGTCATATTTGTTTTACACATTGGAAAGGTTTGGCGTTGGACAGGTGTTCACCAAATGTGTCTCAACATTGTATAGTGATCTCAAAGCAGTTGTGGTTACCAATGGATTAGGTTCGGATAGCTTCAGTGTGGGTAGGGGCTGCCGTCAAGGATGTCCTCTCTCGCCATTATTATTTACGCTAATAATTGAACCACTAGCAGAAGCTATACGGACTGATCCTAATATAACGGCCCCGAGGATTGGTACAGGTAAACACAAAATTACCCTTTATGCAGATGATGTTCTTTTATTCCTCAATAATCCTCTGATGTCCGTGCCTCGTCTAATTCAAGTTATTAATACATTTAGTGCATTCTCAGGCTATAAAATTAATTTTTCAAAATTGGAGGCTATGCCAATGGGTGGCCTGATAATGACACCCCACTTAGTGGACGGATCCCTTTTTCCCTTTCGTTGGTCCCTGGAGGGTTTCTTATATTTAGGTATTTTTATTACCCCAGTATTTGGTCAGTTATACAAGGCTAATTTTGTGCAATTACTGGAAAGGATAAGGCAGGACCTCCAGCGATGGGGAGACCTTCCAATTTCCTGGTTGGGTAGAATAGCACTAATTAAAATGAATGTTCTGCCCCATCTCCTATATCCTATGAGAATGCTCCCGGTGATGCTGCCAAGGATGGCCCTACGTAAATTATATGGCTGGCTGGGTTCCTTTATCTGGAATCATAGACGGCCCCTCATTAAGCTGAAAAAGCTACAGCTTCCACAGGCAAGGGGAGGACTGGACTTCCCAGACTTTAGGAAATATCAGTTAAGCTCCCTACTAAGTTACATAGTTGATTGGGTCTTGTCCAACCCACAATCAATCTGGCTGGACATCGAGGCCTCTCAAGTAAAATACCCACTTATTAACCTCTTATTTTCAGACAAGAGGAAAATCATTACAGATCACTGTAAAAACCCCATAATACTAAACACAATTAAGGCCTGGAATATAATGCGGCAAAATGAGGGTAATTTACATAAAACATCCCCCTATGCACCGATAGTAGGGGCATGGGGATTCCAACCGGGGTTTACAGATGCCACTTTTAAACTCTGGAGATCCAGGGGTATCTCATGTTTAGGGGACCTATTTAAAGATGGGGTCCTGATGTCCTTTGAACAGCTGCGTCAGAAATTCGGATTACCCAATGGAGACCTCTTTCGATACTTCCAAATTTGAGATTATATACAGAAGAAGACTACGTTAATAGATAGTCTTTATAAATCAGATAGAGAATGTAATGTCCTACGACCAGTGGGGGTATCCTCCGTCAGTACTATTTATCATTTACTACATGATGAAGTATCGGGAGATATGGACAATCTGCTTAAAACATGGCATCAGGATTTGGGACTAGAAATCTCTATAGAAATGTGGAATGATATTTGGGAAAATGCTAGAAGAATTACTATCTGTAACAGAACCCAGGCTATCCAGCTGAAGATACTTCATAGGGCCCATATAGCACCGGCTCGATTGGCAAAATTTAAGGCAGGAGCATCTCCAATGTGTCCCAAATGCAAAATAGAGGTGGGCACTCTGGTACATTGCCTATGGACTTGTCATAAGATCCATAGATATTGGATTAAAGTAGCAAGTACCCTGACAGAAATTTTAGGAACGGACATTAGAGTGGACCCTGTATCTCTCCTTTTGGGCTTTTCGAACTTTTCCTCCCTGGATATGCACGGGAAGAGACTATTTTCTATTCTCTCTTTCTGTGCAAGGAAAAATATTTTGGTGAACTGGGTGGCTGAGGGCCCCCTGGACTTTCAAATTGGCACAGATTAATTATGGAATGTATTCCCCTTGACTTCCTGACAAATATGGTGCACCGAAAGACCGAATTATTTTGTAAAATATGGCAGCCCTTTTTGAATTACATAAATGCAGATATTTCGGCCATCCTAACAAGGGCTTTTATTTAATGGAGATCACAAACCTGGCTGCTCCGGGGCCCCTTGGGAGAGGAATCCCGCACGAATACGGGTTTTATTACATTTGATGTTTATACATTCCGAGCATGTAAGAGACTTAAGTATGCACTCTGGTTAGTTATAGGTTAGATTAGTAGAAAGTTGAGTTTTGTTTTATTTATTTTATTTTGGTTTTTATTTCTTTCCTTTGTTAAATTTTGACTATGGTATATTTGATTTAATTGTACATCAATGTTTGTATTTGAGAGTTTTGTTTATTTTTGTAAACTTGTAAAAATGTTAAATTTCTAATAAAAATATCTTTAAAAAAAAACTGGTGATAAACTTAAATAAAACGGAATTCGCGAAAGCAGAGGTGATGTTCTTGGGATGTAACATCGGACATGGAAGGTTGACCCCAAGGAACGCGAAGACCATTGAGGAATTTCCACGACTAATCTCAAAGAAAGAGGTGCTTCGATTCTCCGGACTCGGCGAATTCTATCGGAAGTTTATTCCAAACCTCAGCAGTGTAGTGGCACCGTTAACCGATTTTCTGAAGAAGAACAAAGTTTCGGTGGACAGAACCACGTCAGCAGGCATTCGACCATTTGACATCGATATGCTACACCAAACTTTTCAAAACCTTTTAAAGTCGCCATCGATGCTAGTGACATTGGAGTTGGAGCTGTACTCCACCAGGAGGCTGAGGATGGGATTGAACTGCCAGTTGGTTACTTTTCGAAGAAGATCGACAACTGGCCAGAGGAAATATTCCACGGTCAAAAAAGAGCTGTTGAATTTGGTGCTGACCTTACAATATTTTAATGTGTATGTCACAAACAATGTGCCGGAGACGGTGGTGTACACGGATCACAGTCTGCTTACATTCTTAGAACGCTTTAAAAACAAGAATATGAGACTATTTCATTGGAGTCTTATATTACAGACTTTTAATTTAAAAATCACACATGTTGTGGGTTGCCAGAATGTAATCACATCCGTGTTATCATGGATCTAACTGATAAGGTTTGAATGAGATGTGTATTTATTTAATGTTGGTAGAAGTTAAGGTGAACTTAGATTAATGTTATCGGTATGTTAGGGTAATGTGTTTAAAGAATACAAAATACGAAGCTATTTTTTCATTATGATGGTTCATTTTTTCTTAAGGGGGAGGTGTTATGAAGGTGTAGAAGTATACTTTAAGAGAGTGAAGGATTTAGCAAGCGCACACAGAGTGCTGGAGAATTTACAGTGTAACAGTTGGTCCAGCAGCTAGCAATACCTGGATTGCCATGAGACAAAAACACAAATATATTCGGCCAATCAGTTTAAATTATGCCCCAAAATACCAACCTCAAATCAAGTTTGAATTTAGCGTATTGACAATATTAAAAACCAATAAACAATCCAATGCTTTGGGATAAAAAGACTGGGAAAAATTGAACAGTTTAGGGGAGAACTGCCAAGCCACCAGCATGTACAGACTTCCTGAAACACAGCTCTCTTAAAGGTACCTTTATCTATCAATGACCTGTGAAACAGAAATCCTGAAGGAGAAGAAACTCTACAGAGGAAGATACAAAGGAAATACTTGACAGCTGCCTGGTTTTGAAATTTGGATTTCTGATAAATCTTAATCAGGGGTTTTAGCTGACTAGTATTAAAGAATAATTAACTAGCAACTATTTACAACTCCTTCCTCTAACCTATCTTTTACTTTCCTTTCTATATTATATTTTAAGAAATCAAGTTGTTATTTTTTACTTTAAATCGTTCTTGGCCTCTCGAATTTTCACAGATTACTGCACGGGGTAAATCCTCTCTATGTTGCTGCTTTAAATTAGTGGGTGGGGGGGGGGTTAACCCATGTCATAACAAGAACAAGAGGAGACCTAATTGCGGTATATAAAATTCTAAAGGGATTGACAGGTATGTTGAGAGAATGTTCCCTTGTGTGGGGCTAACTGAGAATGAGAGGTAATAGGTTTTTTTCTCATTTCACCTGTTTTCCTACTCAACCTGTTCAGAGATGTTATTATACACTCTAGAGTAGGTGGGGCTTTAACCCGGGTCCCTCAACCCAGGGCTAGGAGGAGGTGATAGGTTTAGGATAAGGTGCAGATTTAAAACAGGTGAGCACCGTTCTCCCTCGCAGTCGTGCATCTGTGGAATCCATTACCCCAGAGTGGGCACGAGGACATTGAGTCAACTTCAGGAGGCGATAGAGTTTTAATGAGGAAGGGGTTGAAGGGTTACAGATTGCCAGTAGGAAAGTGGAGTTGAAGCAGAGATAAGTGGAGCTGCGGTCGTGTGAAGTGACTGCCTAATCTTGCTCCTCGTTCTCATGGTTGAGAAGTTATCACTCAAGACTGGATCGTCTCAGCGAAGCCTTCCATTTTGCGTTCATCAGGACAAACACAAGATTCCCAAATTCAAACCATCACAACAATTTCTGGTGTACAGGAAATGAGTTTCCCTCCAATATAAATTACTACGTGTCAGTTTCTAGCTAGATTCAAAATAGAGTTATAGAGATGTACAGCATGGAAATAGACCCTTCCGTTCAACTCGTCCACGCTGACCAGATATCCCAACCCAATCTAGTCCCACGTGCCATCATTTCACCCCTATCCCTTCAAACCCTTCCTATTCATATACCCATCCAGATGCCTTTTCAATGCTGTCATTGTACCAGCCTCCACCATTTCCTCTGGCAGCTCATTCCATACATCCTATCCATGCCCCTCATGATTTTATAAACCTCTATAAGGTCACCCCTCAGCCTCTGGTGCTCCAGGGCAGCATGTTCTGCCTCTCCCTATAGCTCAAACCCCACATCCTGGTAAATCTTTTCTGCAAGGAGAAAGTGAGGACTGCAGATGCTGGAGGTCAGAGCTGAAAATGTGTTGCTGGAAAAGCGCAGCAGGTCAGGCAGCATCCAAAGAGCAGAATAATCTACGTTTCGGGCATAAGCCCTTCTTCAGGAGCCATTCCTGAAGAAGGGCTCATGCCCGAAACGTCGATTCTCCTGCTCTTTGGATGCTGCCTGACCTGCTGCGCTTTTCCAGCAACACATTTTCATATCTTTTCTGCATCCTTTCAAGTTTCACAACATCATTCTTCTAGTGGGGAGACCAGAACTGGACTCAGTATTCCTAAAGTGGCTTCACCAATGTCCTGTACAGCCGCAACATGACCTCCCACCTCCTGTACTCCATGCACTGACCAATAAAGGAAAGCATACCAAACGCCGCCTTCACGATCCTATCTACCTGTAACTCCCCATTCAAGGAACCATGAACCTGCACTCCAGGAGACTTCCCCACTAGGCAGGCGATGTCAAAAGCACCTCCTCGTCTGTTTCGATAGTGGATTTTCCTGGAATGGGGGATGAGCCAATCAAGTCTGCAACTTGAAGGGAACTATACTTTTATCACAGGACTGACTAGGAGACATTCCTGTTCTCTCTGCTACATGTCATCGGGTTGATGGTACTGTCTGTTTGTCTGTGTTATAAACTCACCTGAAGTTCACCATGAAGCTGGGGCCAGGACTACATCTGCAAATACACACTCTCACACATACACACATTCTCACTCACACACACACGCACACGCATACACATTCTCACACATACACATTCACATTCTCATACATTCACATTCTCATTCACACACACATTCTCATTCACGCACATACACATTGTCACACACATACATTCTCATTCACACGCACATACAGATTCTCACACACACATGCATTCACATTCTCACACACATGCACAAACACAATCTCACACACACATTCTCACTCACACACACACATTCTCACACACATACACATACACATTCTCACACACACATTCTCACACACACACACATTCTCACACACACACGTACACATTCTCACTCACACGCACATACACATTCTCACACACATATACACACATTCTCACACACACAAACACATTCTCACACACGTACACACACGCACATACACATTCTCACACACATACACACATTCTCACACACACATACACATTCTCACACACGTACACACACGCACATACACATTCTCACACACATTCTCACACACACGCATATACACATTCTCACTCTCACACGCACATTCTCACTCTAACACACACATGCACACACACATTCTCACATGTTCTCACTCACACACATTCTCCCTCATACACACATATACATATACATACAGTCACACACGCACACTCATTCTCTCTCTCACTCTCACACACACAATCACTCAGCCACACATTCTCATTGCACACATTCTCTCACACTCACTCACAGACACACATTCTCACACACACATACATTCACTCACACACACAAACACACACACACTCTCTGTCAGTTACCCACTGCATGCACACACTATCTCAAGCACACATTGTCTCTCACACACACTCATGCACAGTCTTCTTGCGCACTCTCACAGTCACACACGCACTTTGAAGCAAAGCCATTCCATGTGCTCCTGAGCCTTGTCTAGGCTGCACTGTACCAGGCTCATGGGGGGCCTTTGCTTGGTTCATCACTTAGCCATGGGAAGGTGATGGCGTTGTGGTATTATCGCCGGACTTGTAACCCAGAAAGGAGAAAGTGAGGTCTGCAGATGCTGGAGATCAGAGCTGAAAAATGTGTTGCTAGAAAAGTGCAGGAGGTCAGGCAGCATCCAAGGAACAGGAGAGTCAACATTTCGGGCACAAGCCCTTCTTCAGGATATGTCGATTCTCCTGTTCCTTGGATGCTGCCTGACCTGCTGTGCTTTTCCAGCAATACATTTTCAGCTCAGTTGTAACCCAGAAACTCTGCTGGGACTATGGGTTTGAATCCAGCGCGGAAGATGGCGCAACTTGAATTCAGTAAAAATCTGGAATTAAGGGTCTAATGACCATGAATCCATTGTCAGAAAAATCCACCAGGATCACGAATATCCTTTGGGAAAGGAAACTGTCATCCTTACCTGGTCTGGCCTACATGTGGCTGCAGACCCAGAGTCAATGTAGTTGACCCTTAACTGCCCTCTGGGCAATTAGCAATGTGCAAGTGCGGGCCCAGCCAGTGCCGGTCTCTTCCTGTGAATGAACGGAAGAAAATCTGCTCATGGACTGGACTTGCTGTATGTAACATACCCCGGGGGTACTGTGGGTGTAGACTCGAGATTTGGAGTCGGCCTGTATTGGTATTGAATAGCCAGCAGGTGGCAGACGAAGATCATTGTGGGGAAGGGAAATTATCAACAGCGATGAGATTTGAGACGCTAATTAAAAAGCTAAAAATGTGTTGCTGGAAAAGCGCAGCAGGTCAGGCAACATCCAAGGAACAGGAAATTCGACGTTTCGGGCATAAGCCCTTCTTCAGGCTTATGCCCGAAACATCGATTCTCCTGCTCCTTGGATGCTGCCTGACCTGCTGCGCTTTTCCAGCCACACATTTTCAGCTCTGATCTCCAGCATCTGCAGACCTCACTTTCTCCCCTAATTAAAAAGCTACTCATTTTCCTGTTGGGGTGGTAGACGTCAGTCAGTCCTGGGGGGTGTTTGAGGAAGTTAAGGTGAGAAACCTGACCACTCAGCCCATCGAGTCCACACCGACCCTTCAAACAGCAACCCGCACAGACCCACCCCCTTACCCTGTACTTCCCACAGCTAACCCACTTACCCTATACATCCCTGAACACGATGGGCAACTTAGCATGGCCAATCCACCCTAAACTGCACACATCTGGACTGCGGGAGGAAACCTGAGCACCCAGAGGGAACCCACATACCCGCAGAGGGGGAGAACGTGCAAACCCCACACAGACACAGGCAGTCGCCTGAGGCTGGAATCGAACCTGGGTCCCTGGCGCTGTGAGGCGGCAGTGCTAACCACCCCAAGTCATGCGTCTTCCCCCAGACCCTGTTCCAGGAACCACCTTGGATGCCCTGGATGTTTAATTCCAACGTGAGTCGTGTGCAACGTCCCCAAAATTAGGAGGAAAGCAGGTACTGTAGCGGTGCACTGTACTGACTGGGTTGCTGGTGTGGCAAATTTGGCAATGATGGCAACTTATCTTTTTAAATGATTCATTTGTGTGAGGTGGGCATCACTTGGCAATGCCAGTATTTGTTACCCATCCCCAATTGCCCTCAAACTGAGTGACTCACTAGGGCCAATTCCAAGGGCAGTTATTGGCTGTGAG